>NC_085031.1:5433168-5478474 GCF_963692335.1 Osmerus eperlanus
CTTACTGGAACTCACCAACCTCCCACACACACACACACACACACACACAAGATTGAAGAGGAAAGTAGTCCGTCCGTCCCCCACACACATACGTACACACACGACAAAAAACACACACAAGTGGTAGAGACACAGTAGCTGTTGTCTCTCTCTTAATAGTCATGTTATAATATCATTTACCATGTATTTTCCCGTAATGAAGTGCTCATGACAGTAGTTAAGTGGCTGGTCCTGTTTTATTGTTGTTTGTAATGCATTAAAAAAACCATAATGAAACTTATTAGGTCAATATTCTGGTTGAAACTGAGTGGTGTTGACCGTGAGAGCCCAAATGGACTGATTTTGTATGTCTCTGTGTGTATATTGTGCAGCTGAGGTTGTGTACAGCGTGTCTCACCGCCAGGCTTGGTGATGATGTCATGGTCCTGAATGGAACCTTGCAAGTGATGTATTTATATTCTGGTATATCTGCACTGAGAAAATAAATGTGATCTTATCTAAACGTATTCCAGCTTCCCCTGCTGCTTGTTACTTTGTGTTCAGAGAAAAGCATGTACGCTTCAGATAAGGTGAACATGTTGTTCTGTGTGTGTGTGTGTGTGTGCGTGTGTGTGTGTGCGCCTGCCTGTTTTTATGAGTGTAATCCATCATTCGGGATAGTTGTATTTCATGGGAAGTTAGATTACCCACAATTGCCTTTTCTCCTCTCCTAAATGTGCTGAATGAATTCTCAGGACACACTGAGTGAATCCTTAGGACAGTGTCTCCAGCTGCTGTGTGTGTGAAATCAGGCTCATTTCAGATGAAGCAGAGCTTCTTTCCTCCAGGGGTTATTTTTAGCTCTGTGTTGAGGCTGAGGTTTACATCTGGGTGTAGGGTTGGGGTTCGGCTGAGGCTTGTGGCTCTAACTTAAAGACCCGGAGTTGGGCTACACACACTGCCCCTAGTCCCTGACTGCCCCCCCCCTCCCCCAGGAAGACTAACAGAATGTCCCAGCAGCCATTGTGTTAGGGCATGGTGAAACTGCCCTGTAAACAATGAAAGACCCAGTAAAGTGTTTCCTGTGGAAGCCCCGTCCCCCTCGCCTGCTTTTCTACAGCCCCCTCCCCTCCCATCCACACACACACACACTTCTGGACCCCCACCTCCACCAATCACAGCCTGTGTTTTCTCTCCCAATCACGCGAGGGAAGGCCTGGCCCCTGGAAGGTGCACTCTAATTGGCTCTCATGTCAGCGGCCTCTTTAAAGAGTTCCAGATAAGCTGCTTTGAGTGGGACCAACATAAATATGGATCCTTATCAGAGCTTGAGAACAGCGCCTCAAAGACCAAGTCCACACACACACACAAACACACACATACACACACATACACACACACACACATTTGGTTACACAGTTTCACACACTGGTTTGTTTCACTATCCTAGTGAGTACCGACAATTCACTCTCATTAAAAATCGTGTTATCCCTAACCTCTAACCCTAACCATAATACATGTCATTCTAACCCTAAACCCCCTCAGAATAGCACTTGACGTTGTGTGGCCCAAGGAAATATCCCCTACAAGGTCATTTCTTTTTTTAGTTGACTGTACTTGTGGGAATTTATGGTCCCTACAAGGGTAGTTAAACAAGAACACACACGACCACACACACACAGGTCCAGAAGCATAGACCAACCTGAGGGGAGGTGTGTGTGGGTGTGGAGGAGGAACTCAGGGTTTTTGGATGAAAAAATATTTAGTGTTGTTCCGTTGCCCTCCATCCATCAAAACATCTCTTTGTTTCTTTTTCCTCTCTTCCTGTCTTTGTTCTCATGCTCGCTCTCTTTTCGTTTTAGTCTCTTCCTCGATGAAAGTTAGTTAACGAAACCTTGAGAGAGAGAGAGAGGTGGGGGGGGGGGGTTGCTTGTGTGACTGTGTGTGACTGTGTGTGACTGTGTGTGACTGTGTGACTGTGTGTGACTGTGTGACTGTGTGTGACTGTGTGTGACTGTGTGTGACTGTGTGTGACTGTGTGTGACTGTGTGTGACTGTGTGACTGTGTGTGACTGTGTGTGACTGTGTGTGACTGTGTGTGACTGTGTGTGTGAGTCACTCCATCGTTAATTGACAGTATTTTCTGTTCCAGATAACATCTGTGGGTAGCAGGCAGTGTGTATCTGAGCATCAATAATGGAGGCAGATTGATTCATGGTTGAAAGGGGACTTGCATGGATCCTAGTCTGCTGTGCACAGTGTATTGTGCACTTGGGGGGGGGGGGGGGGGGGGAGCACGTTTGTGTGTGTTTTACGGTGTGTATGAGGAGAGGTGACGTGGGGCAGGGACCTGCGTATGACAGAGTGGTATAGTACAGACTGGAGAGAGTGGACAGGAAATAGGGGATACATAATGCATGGGGGCCTTCATTCTTCCTACTGTGGCCCAGAGGGCCCAGGGTGACCCAGCTGTGTGCCCAGGGGCTTGAAGGGGTTTCTGGGATGCTTCAGCCTTGATGATGGACCCTGGTCAGTTCAGGTGTCACCGGGAGTGTAAAGTGTGTGTGTGTGCGAGGCTTGGTGTATGGGGTGTGTTGGTGTCTAGGAAGCCCCAGCTGACCCAGTTGCCGTGGCGTCTCCATTATTGATGGGCTGCAGATGGAACAATACCAGCAGGTTGTCTAACAGTGTAAAACGAGCCACTCCACTCAGGATATTGGCCCCGTCTGCTTGTTTAACAGGCAACGTGACACACCGTGGCTTCAGAAAGCATTCAAATCCCTTCACTATTTGCACCTTTTATTGTTTGAAACATTTACATTTAGTCATTTAGCAGACGCTCTTATCCAAAGTGACTTACAGTAAGTACAGGGACATTCCCCCGAGGCAAGTAGGGTGAAGTGCCTAGCCCAAGGACACAACGTAATTTCTCACGGCCGGGAATCGAACCGGCAACCTTCTGATTAATAGCCCGATTCCCTAACGGCTCAGCCATCTGACTCCACTTTTAAGTGCACATGGATGAAATGCACCTGCTTCACCACCATTGGGATTGCATTAGCGTTGATGAGCAGTGCCTGGTGTTTGTCAGACACAGCACTCGGAGTTCTACCCAACTAGTTCACTTTTGTCATATCATAGCAGAGAATCCCCCCCCCCCCCCCCCCCCCCGTGTGATCCTGTTGAATGCTTTTTCTCCAGTGGCTTCCTTACAGCCGCTCTAGCATGACGACCTGATTGGTGGAGAGCTGCTCAGACGTCGTTTTTCCGGCAGGTTCCTCTCTGCAGAGGACTCTTAGAGTGACCGTTGGGTTCTTGGTCACCTCTCTGACCAAACATCTTCTTGCCTGGTTACTCAGTTTGGCTGAAAAGACACATCTAGGAAGAGTTCTGGTTGTTCCAAACTTCTACCTTTTCACAATTATTGAAGGTTGGGGTATTTGAGTGCAGACTAACGGGCAACAATTGCAATTTAGTCCATTTACTATCACATGATACATACAACACAATTAAAGTGAAGCGGTCTGATTATTTTCTGAAGCCACTGTATTTACGTAATATAAAAACATGCATGAAGAGTGACACATTAACACACATACAGTACTAACACACATTGCCATGTGTATTTACATATATGTCTTTGTAACGCACACACACACACATGCACAGACAATCTGGCTAATGACTGTAGTCACGTTGCCCCGATGATGCTGCATTTCAAAATGGCCAACGAGCAGAGGTCATGTGATCTATAAACTGGTCAAGTGACCAGTGGTCTTTACAGCACAGGAGGTAGCAGCTGAGGTAGGTCCTGTGATACCCCACCAACACTGGGGACCACTGTTCTCTTCGCCTCCCTCCGGGGCAGGTGATTGGCTCCCCCTGGTCTCTGCATCACATGACTGCGGTCATAAATAGTCTCATGGTTTAGAATCCCTTTGGGATCAGCTGAATAGAGGTTGGCCAATGCTCTGTCCTTTTCTTTGTCTCTGTCTCTTTGTGATTCTGTCTGTCTGTCTGTCTGTCTTTCTCTCTGTCTGTCTTCTCTCACTCACCTCCTTCTCCTTTCCCCCCCTGGGACCTCTCTGTAGTAAAGGAGGTCAGAGAAAAGCTGGTTCTTCCACACTGGTGGAGTGGCCTGCTATCCAATGCCTGCTGCAGGCTGTCTAGAAACCCCCAACAGCCAGCAAGCCAGCCCATCAACCAACCAGCTAGCCAGCCAGCCAGCCAGCCAGCATACCATAAACATTTAAGTGTATGTGGGTCTGTATGTGTGTGTGTGACAGGCAGACTGCACGGGCTGCTGCAAGAAGGGAGGAAGGCAGGCCGACAGGGAGGTTGTGAAGGAACACGGTGTTCCAGGTCTCTGGCCCCCGGGGCTCCTCCTCTCCAACAGCCAGGCTAGGACCATAGAACTCAGGGAACATCGCCCCCTGCTGGACAGCACACGCCACCGCAGTCCCTCTGTGTTCCTTGGTGAAGAGGCGACCGGTGCCTGTGCTGCTCCAGGCCTCTGTGGGGATGGGATCCTTCCTTTATGAAAAGCAACTAAACCTCTCCTTCCTCCTCCCTCTCCTCTCCACTCTCCTCTCCTCGTTCAGGAGTCCCCCCAGGACAGCGCCATCACCAGGGACATCAACCGGACCTTCCCGGCCCACGACTACTTCAAAGACACGGGCGGGGATGGGCAGGACTCACTGTACAAGATTTGCAAGGTGGGCACTGTGTGTGTTTGTGTGTGTGTGTGTGTGTGTATTGTCACCGCTGTAAGCTCCCCCCTGCTCCTCACCTTCCCAGTCGGAGTTCATTATGTTGAGACCGACTCCCTCTTAATGAGGGAAGTGGGTCAGTGGGTTGACAATGTGATAGATGGTACTGCACTGCAATGAAGTGTGTGTGTGTGTGTGTGTGAGAAAGTGTGCGTACCAGCCAGGGGGCTCTGATCCAATACCAGATCAGTGCAGCAGCGCCTTCACATCACTGCTCTGCATTATTTAGCCGGAGATCAGGCTCTCCATTAGCAGCTGAGGATGTAGGAACTGATGTAGGATCCTGGGGTTCCCACCAGCTCACACACAGCAAGCTCACTCGGCTAGATCAGGCAGTGTGTGCGCGTATCAGTCAAGTAGTAGGAGTGTGTGTGTGTGTGTGTGTGTGTGTCAGTCAGGTAGTGTGTGCTCTCCCACTCAGTAATGGGCCAGACCTCCAAGGGAATGGAGGGAGTTCAATCCATATCCTGGAACAGCTCGCCTGCTTCCTGTCATTGACCATATCCGGGAGCTAGCTCATTACTCAAGGCTTGCTCAGTGGGCTATCCTTCAAATAGTCAGTCACCGAATCAGTCAGTCAGTTAATCACTGACTCGCTCACTTACTTAACCTGTCTCTCTCTCTCTCTCTCTCTCTCTCTCTCTCTCTCTCTCTCTCTCTCTCTGCGTGTTACAGGCCTGCTCAGTGTTGTCCTGTCTCTCTCTCTCTCTCTCTGCGTGTTACAGGCCTGCTCAGTGTTGTCCTGTCTCTCTCTCTCTCTCTGCGTGTTACAGGCCTGCTCAGTGTTGACCTGTCTCTCTCTCTCTCTGCGTGTTACAGGCCTACTCAGTGTTGTCCTGTCTCTCTCTCTCTCTGCGTGTTACAGGCCTGCTCAGTGTTGACCTGTCTCTCTCTCTCTCTCTGCGTGTTACAGGCCTGCTCAGTGTTGACCTGTCTCTCTCTCTCTCTCTCTCTGCGTGTTACAGGCCTGCTCAGTGTTGACCTGTCTCTCTCTCTCTCTCTGCGTGTTACAGCCCTGCTCAGTGTTGTCCTGTCTCTCTCTCTCTCTGCGTGTTACAGGCCTGCTCAGTGTTGACCTGTCTCTCTCTCTCTTTGTTCCAGGCTTACTCAGTGTATGATGAGGAGATTGGCTACTGCCAGGGTCAGTCCTTCCTAGCTGCAGTGCTGCTGCTACACGTGAGTTCTTCCATCACCCCACACAGTCCCCACAGTTCCATACGTGTGGTCCTACCGTCCATCGGTCTATGATGAACTCTACATCTGTCTATACTGTGGTATGGTATGCGTGTGTTCCTACTGTGCTGTTAACCTGCCTGTGTTGTGCTGCTTGTATGTGTTCATGTTGCTGGGTAGATGCCAGAGGAGCAGGCCTTCAGCGTTCTGGTCAAGATCATGTTCGACTACGGACTCAGGGACCTCTTCAAGCAGAACTTTGAGGATCTACATTGCAAGTTCTTCCAGCTGGAGAGGCTCATGCAGGTGTGTGCGTGCGTGCGTGTGTGTGTGTGTGTGTGTTGAAAGGCTTACCGCACGCCGTTGTTTATGCACATTTGCTCTGCCTGCTGCTGTTGAGTTGACCCTTTTCTCTTTTTCTGTCTCTCTCTTTCTCTCCCTCTTTGTCTCTCTCTCCCGCTTTGTCTCTCTCTCTCTCTCTCTTCGTCTCTCTCTGTCTGTCTGTCTCTCTGCCTGTCTCTCTCTTTGTCGCTCTCTGCCTCCCCAGGAGTACATCCCAGACCTCTATAACCACTTCCTGAACGTGGGCCTGGAGGCACACATGTACGCCTCCCAGTGGTTCCTCACACTCTTCACCGCAAAGTTCCCCCTCTACATGGTCTTCCATATCATTGACCTGCTGCTCTGTGAGGTACACACACACACACACACGCTCACACACACACACACACACACACACACTCACTCACTCACTCACTCACTCCTCACTTATCTGCAGCCTTGCATTTCTTTACATGTGACTGATTTTTTCGATTTTTTTCCCTCTCTCCCGCTCTCTCTCTCTCTCTCTCTCTCTCTCTCTCTCTCTCTCTCTCTCTCTCGCAGGGCATTAGTGTGATTTTCAACGTAGCTCTGGCCCTTCTGAGGGTAAGTCGGTTCTCTTTCCTTCATACACACTCGTATTTCTTCGATTAAACGCCGCCCTCGAATAAATGCCGCACCAAAAATGAACAACAGGAGGTTGTGTCTGGCCGGCACCCGTGCAAACACACATTCACCCTGTGTTCTGTCTCCGCCCCCTCCAGACCTCCAAGGACGACCTGATCCAGACAGACTTCGAGGGGGCGCTCAAGTACTTCCGGGTCCCGGTTCCCAAGCGGTACCGGTCAGAGGAAAACGCTAAGAAGCTGATGGAGCTGGCCTGTGGCATGAAGGTACCTAAGCTCTTCAGATCTAGGTGTGTGTGTGTGTGTGCGTGCGTGTGTGTTGCTGTGTGTGTTATGATCGTTCAATGTTAGAGAGGTGCTGCAGGTTGACCAGCAGGGGGCAATGTAGACCTGTATCAGAATCTCCCTGAGCCAAAGTGACAGGAAGAGGAAGACTTTGTCAACATGTACACATAATCCAGGCCTATATTTGGGTTGTGATAAGTAGCACTATGTTACATAGGTTGTTAACCTAGCAGATTACCTGTGACCTCAATGCCCTATAATCTGCCCTCTGAGAAGCAGGGGTCAGTATATGGTGAGGATACACACACACTTCAGGTGGGGCAGGCTCAGAGCTCAGGTGACACAGATCAGAGAGATTAAGCCTGACAGGGGCTGTACTGAACCCACCGAGATCAGAGGACACCCTGGGTCACCCTGGGTTCATGGCCCTCAGGTGTCCATCCCTCCTGCCCCCTCCCTCCTGTCAGCCTCTCTACCCTAGTATCTACATCTGAAGGATGAGACACTTTGACTGATTACCAATGAGCCTTTGCATAGTTTGCAGAGGTAAATTGCTCATGGACATCGACATGGAACCAGCTTTCACTAACTGAATGTATTACTGTGGATGGCAAGATAAGCTACTTTAAGTTAATGAAGTAAGAGGATTTTCTGTCTTAGTTGGTTGTCATCATGTATAATTTCACTATATTAACGCCATTTTTCGAACGAAGCGTGGGATGTTTGGTTTTACGGTCGTTTTGTGTTTTAAGGAGCGACAGTTGGCTTCTGTTAGTTTTGAGCGAATTTAGGGTTCTGTTGCTGTAGGTGATAAGATGCCACTGGTCCCATGACATGCCAACGTGCGCACTGTGATGACGTCAATCTCTCAACCTTCATATATTCTGGCCCAGTCACTGCCTAAGCTGTGCTATGCAAATAACATTCACATTTTGCATAATAGTCGTGCACACACACACTTTCTAGCTTTTTCTCTGTCTCTTTCTTTCATGGCAAGGCAGGAGGTGTGTGTGTGTAGACCCAGTCAGTGTGTTCGGTTGTAAGAGCTGTCTGGCAGACAGATTGGAGCTGGGTTTGGATACACCACCTCTTGCCCTCCAACCTCATTTGAAACTTTACTTCTGTCAGTTTCTCCCCACACACGCGCCCGCACACACACACACACTCACACACACACACACACACACGAACACACACTCACACACACACACACACACTCACACACACACACTTGCCCTGGCCCCAAAACACTATCTCTCTTTTGCACGTTCGCTCTTGCTTGCACAAACGCACACACCATTCCATATAGGCCAGGCTGTCCTGATTCTGCCAACAAAACCAGTTATAGCAGGTGGATCGGCCTCCAACACACACATAAACTCACACACTCTCACACAAGCACACACGCACACACACACGCAGTGATACTGTAGCCTTCACTGGGTCCATTCTAAGCCTTCTTTCTCCACAACACAGCATGGTAGTGTACCACAGAGCTGTGGCCAGCAGGACAGGAAGCACTGGCTGCTCAATAGAGCTCATTCACACACAACACACACACACACACACACACACACAGTGATATACAGACGGGTTCCACACACACACACACACACACACAAAACAAATCTACCCACACACACACACACACTGATCTACAGACAGGGTACACACACACATACACAAAACACACACAGACTTAGTGATGTACAGACAGGGTCTCCACACATGCAAACACACTCACGTGCACACACACGCAGACTCCCAAGCTCCACAGTACAGTACATTTGAAGGCAGAGTCCAATCCAGCATTAGCAGACAGATACACACTTGTTTTGATGGCTTACCAGGGTCATGTCCTGAACATGCTGAGGCTTGCTCTTGGCCAATTGATGTTTTATGATTGATTAAATGGAATGAGTGTTAAAGATGTGTGTGTTTGTTAGCTAGTACTACTGAAATGATACTGGACCACAAAAAACCCCACAACCCTGCCCCTCATAACCCTAACCCTGTCACCTCCACCCTGTCACCTCGTAACCCTAACCCTGTCACCTGCAGATCAGCCAGAAGAAGCTGAAGAAGTATGAGAAGGAGTACCACACAATCAGAGAGCAGCAGGAGCAGCAGGAGCCTCCCATCGAGAGATACGAGGTGCACACACACACACACACACACACACACGCATACCACACACACACACACACACACATACCACACACACACGTACTGAGGTACATGTGCTCTCTTTGAAAGGATAGATGGATGCAGGAAAGTTGGGGGACCAGTACTGGGATTTAAACCCTACTTTTGAGCCCTAGTTCTACTGGTACATGCCATGTACCTTCCCATTCAATTGAATGGGACAATGTTTCCAAACTTCTGACTGGTATTGTATGTCTCACAGACGATCCTCAGTATGATCAAAGGTTGGTGTCTTTATGAGAGGAGTCCAGTTAAACATTATAGGCCCCCTCACAGTCACGGGATGGCTAGGCAAGGAGGACACCATCAGGGACACACACACCTCTGCCCCACGGCTACACCTCCCCTCCCTTAAACATCTCTTCTCTTCCTGTGTGCCTCTCCCTCCGTGCAGAGAGAGAACCGCCGTCTCCAAGAGGCTAACATGCGTCTGGAGCAGGAGAATGACGACCTGGCCCACGAGCTGGTCAGCAGCAAGATCGCCCTGCGCAAGGACCTGGACAATGTAAGGCCACGGACTTCTGTCTGGACGGGAGTTTGTGTCACCTCAATATTTTGTGTGTCTATGACTTCATTTGACACTGGGATTTGTGTTTGTGTATGTCTCCCTCTCCCTCTCTCTCCCCGCTCTCCCTCTCTCTCCCTGCTCTCTCTTCCTCCCTCTCCCTCTCTCTCCCCTCTCTCCCTCTCTCTCCCTCCCTCTCCCTCTCTCTCTCCCTCTCCCTCTCTCTCTCTCTTTCGCTCTCCCTCCCTCTCCCTCCCTCCCTCTCTCTCCCTCTCTCCCTCTCTCTCTTTCGCTCTCCCTCCCTCTCTCTCCCTCTCTCTCCCTCATTCTCCCTCCCTCTCTCTCCCCTCTCTCCCCCCCCCCCCCTCTCTCTCTCTCTCTCTCTCTCTCTCTCCCTATCTCTCTCTCCCTCTCTCTCCCTCTCCCTCTCTCTCTTTCGCTCTCCCTCCCTCCCTGTCTCTCCCTCTCTCTCTCTCTCAGGCTGAGGAGAAGTCTGATGCTCTGAACAAGGAGCTCCTGATGACCAAGCAGAAGCTGGTGGAGGCTGAGGATGAGAAGAGACGTCTGGAGGAGGAGTCTGCACAGGTCCGGCCGTTTAAAGGCACATTCCACCCAATACACAGCTTACCCAAGCTATCTCAAGGAACATTGTCATTGTGTGTATATATTAGGGGGGGTAACGGTACATGTATTCGTACCGCAAACTGACAGTACGGACGTCACAGCTGGGTGCAGGCAGTCAGACGAAGAACACCTCTCAGTCAGTCACAGGCGTTTCTACTTCATGGAAACGGATTATGAGGTCAATCACGTGTGTCTGTATCCTGTGTATCATGAATCATCCATAAAGAAGCCCCTCTGAAACGAGCTGATTCAGCTGCTGTGTCAGCATCATCACCCAACACTGCTCAGTTTGGCCGGAGCTGCTCTGGAGTCTTGATATGTCAATTAGCTAAGTGAAAGTATGTAAAACAAAATGCTAAACGGGCACTCATCAGACTTAACGTCCAATATCTCAGTCCCAAGTCCCAAATTGAAAATGTTAGCCGTTTTCACAGTCGTGTAGACAAGATTTTCATGAACAGATGGACATAGTCAATGTAGACAAAGTTTAGACTGTGGCTTTGCCGTGATATGAAAGGAAACCTAGCATTTGGGATTTGTTGCTTTTTCCTGTTGTACTGAACTTGTATTGACCCATGACTCCTCTGTACCGTTACACCTCGGGTGTGTATATATATATTACGTGTGTGTGTGTGTGCCCACAGCTGAAGGAGATGTGCAGGCGAGAGCTGGATAAGTCCGAGTCTGAGATCAAGAAGAACGGCTCCATCATAGGAGAATACAAACAGGTGTGTGTGAGCTCACAACACACAGTTGCATGTGTGTGAGGAGGCGCGCGCGTGTGTGTGTGAGAAGAAGAAGTGCCGTCGGTGTGTGTGTGAAAGTTGTCCTCAGATGTGCAGAATGAAGGCTGTCCTCGGTGGCTCACTGGGTAGAGATGTACCACATGGACCAGGGCCTCACCAGGGTAGGAGGGGGAGGAGATGGGGGGGGGGGGGACAGCAGGGGAGGGGGAGGAGATGGGGGGGGGGGACAGCGGGGGAGGGGGAGGAGATGGGGGGGGGGACAGCGGGGGAGGGGGAGAAAGGCTTGAGATGTGAGACAGATGGAGGTCAGACCACAGGCAGAGGGAGGGAGGGGGGAAAAGGCTGAAGGAGAGATGGCCCATCTGCAGCCAGAGAGGGTTCACCGTGCACCGGGTTAGGTAGAACGCCTTGTGTCTCATCTATCTTTCTGTGGGCGTTTCGGTGTGTGTGTATGTGTGTGTGTGCGCGCCCGCGTGTGTGTGTGTGTATTTGTTGATCCCGACACGACAGCAGTGCTAATACACTTACGATAAGAGGATGCAGTCACAGGGATTAAATATGAAGGAAGGTCAGGAAGACCACAAGGCAGTGGGGAGGGAGAGGAGGGAGGAGGGAGACACAGGATGGAGGAGGAGGGTGGAGGACGAGACACAGGATGGAGGAGGAGGAGGGAGGAGGAGACACAGGATGGAGGAGGAGGAGGGAGGAGGAGACACAGGATGGAGGAGCAGGATGGAGGAGGAGGAGGGAGGGGAAGGAAGGAAGAGAACTCAGGTCTGGTGTTGGCTGATGAGGGTTGCGTTCGGGTTAGCAGATGTCAGATCTCTGACCTCCACACAGTTAAATACAGCTCAACATCCTAACCTTGACCTCTTTGTTTGGGTGTGTGTGTTTTGTGTGTGTGTTGTGTGTGCGCGTGTGTGTGTGTGTGTGTAGATCTGCTCCCAGCTGAGTGAGCGCCTGGAGAAGCAGCAGACCGCCAACAAGGCCGAGCTGGAGAAGATCCGGGTGAGTCACCATGATGCGCCGCCGTGATCACATGACCAGTAGCCCAGGAAGTGATGCCTCTGCGGGACATGACCTTTGACCCTGATTCAGTACAGTCAGTGGTCTGTGTTCTGCCCAAGGTGGACGGAGGGAACGATAGTGAGAGAGAGAGAGAGAGAGAGAGAGGGAGAGGGAGAGGGAGAGGGAGAGGGAGAGGACTGTACTCAGGCAGCAGTGTGTAAGAGCTCCTCAACCTGCCACTTAAGACCCCATCATCCAGACTAGAGCACTCTACTACAGCTGCTGGGCACAGCCTGTTGTCCGCCCCCCCCCCCCCCCCCCCCCCAGGACCGCGACAGAGGAGGAGAGGGAGATTGGATTATGAGCAGGCGGTTCGGTAGTACTTACCGTGAACCAGAGAGGCCCGAGAGGAAGGGAGAGAAGGAGGGGGGAAACAGTGTGGCGTGTAGCTGGTTCTAACCATGCGTGTGTGCCCTGGCCGGGGCGTGGGACCTGGGCGTGTCGTGCAGCTGAAGGTGGAGGGCTGTGAGAAGTGCAGCAGCCTGTTCAACAAGGAGGGCAGGGTGAAGGCGGTGAGCTCGGCGGCCCTGGGCAGCGAGGAGGAGGCCGACGAGGAGAAGGAGGAGCTAAAGAGCCAGCTGAGGGAGATGGAGCTGGAGCTGGCCCAGACCAAGCTGCAGCTGGTGGAGGCAGAGTGCAAGATCCAGGTAGGGGTGTACACACAACACAACACGCACACACACACACTACTTTTAGACGTGGTGCTGATCCATCCCGGCCTGCCTTTCCCTCTGGCCAGGATCTTGAGCACCACCTGGGGCTGGCTCTCAACGAGGTCCAGGCTGCCAAGAAGACCTGGTTCAACCGGACGCTCAGCTCCATCAAGACTGTGACGGGAGCCCAGGGCAAGGAGACCACCTAAACGGACCATGGAACGTCAGCGCACACCCTCGACCCCCCCCAACCCGACCCCTCCCCCTGACTGTTCCCTCCCTCCTCCTATCTGAGCGCCTCCATATTCCCTCCCCTCCCCCCCTCCCCCCCTCTCTCTCGTGGACCTGAGCATAGCCCACAGAGGGGGGGAGAGAGGTTTTAATAGAGGACAACCTCCATGGTACCACTGCCCCAAAACGATGTACTTACTGATTAGAATAATGAATATAGAAAGACTTCCCGTTTAGGTCTCTATACTACTGATATTTAACTTGACAGATACACAGACAGGCAGACAGGCTGACAGACAGGAGATGAAGGTGCCGTACTAACCTGTGATGAAACACTCCCGTCCTTCACAAACAAACTAC
This sequence comes from Osmerus eperlanus, assembly GCF_963692335.1. NCBI lineage: Eukaryota > Metazoa > Chordata > Actinopteri > Osmeriformes > Osmeridae > Osmerus > Osmerus eperlanus. Next base: position 5,446,714 of record NC_085031.1, read on the forward strand.
TGGCACAAACACACACACAGACCAACAAATGAGTCAGACTCCAAACTAGGTACGAGAGCTAACAAATGCATTTTTAAACTGAGCTTTTTCTAATTTCTGTTCAAACAAAATCTTTCTTTTCTATGTATGTACATGACAATGCGTATGTATAGTGTGTGTGAAAAAAGACTGAGCTGTGTGTGTGTGTATGCGCGCAAGTGCGCGCGTTCCGGGAGAGCACTAAAGCAATTGTGTGTGTGTGTGTGTGTGTGTTTAAGCATGAGTGTGTGTGTGGGATCGAGTGTGTATTTGTGCATGCTTGTGTGGGTGATTAGGTTCTCGAGGACCTGGTGTTTCCTGTGACGTTCAACTGTGTATGATGTGTCAGGAAGAGGAAGTGGGTGGCAGGAAGGGGAGGAGCTATATGACGAAGCCTTTGATGCGAAGGTTGAGCTGAGGATGTAACTGTACATAGATAGAGTAGGATCATGTGACTTGTGCTGATGCCAAACCCGGGTTAAGCACATGATCATATTTGAGGTGTACTTGATTTGCCTAGCCCAGCACAACTGAACAAATTGAAGATCCTAAGCGTACACACTCCTGCATGCGAGGGGTGGTAAATTAAGGGCACCTCAAGTGCATGTGGCCCTGGTTGGGTTGGGAGTAGTAGGGCTAAATCATGGGAAGTTGTTGCAGATTGGTGCATCTCTTTGACCACACCCACGTCCGTTTTTTAAGAGCTGACTGCTCCACAGGCCCCTCCCCCTAGGGTAGATGGTTTACTACCTTGTAGGTTAGGTGAAACTACACATGATACCTACTAGATGGATACACAACACATGCACAGACACACACTTGTGGCGGCCACTTACCATTTAGGGAGGAACTTTCACCGGTGTTACAGTCGATATTACATGACACTGTGTACTCCGGGGCCTCGGAGGGTCAGGCAGACTAAGGAGGGAGACAGGTCTGTACTAGTCTGTGGGGGTGAGGAGGGTCAGGCAGACTAAGGAGGGAGACAGGTCTGTACTAGTCTGTGGGGGTGAGGAGGGTCTTGGCACCTTATGGATATTTATTCTGGGATGTGGCTTGTTCAAAGTTGTGGCTGTAGCAGGATGAAATGTTGTCACAGGAAGGCTGTGGTTTCTGTGTTTGCTGAGAACAACAGCAGACTGTTGGCACTGGGTTGTACATAAGAAGCATTATGATATGACGAATATATGACTTTTTTTGTTTATGATTTTGTATTTCTACTCCTCTGTAATTCTGAAAACTAATGTTGCCTAATTGTACCATGTTACAGATTAATGACATTTAGATTTGTTTTAATTTCATCTCTTTATTTTGTTTTTTTGTTTTTTTTTGCTCAAAGCTTCCGTCTTAAGTGTCCAACTGCTGTCTTATCCGTTATGCCAAAACGTACCTTTATCATACAATATTATCAGCGTGTGGACATTGTAATAGTGTACTAGGTTGCATTCTATATACTTCATGAATTTCAATAAAAAGCTATGAACACAGCTTATCCGTCTAACTGTCTTAGTAAATAAGTTGCTACACTTCAGTAGCCATGATCGCTGCTTTCGGTGGCTTCACGTACTTCGATGATCTTGTGAAGAGCACTTTTATTTTTAACAAGGTAAGAAGGTCGACGTCATCAGCGTGAACATCACTTCAAAGCTGGCATTGCTGCTAGTGTGCTGGATACGTCATACACGTTAGGCACTCTGTATCAAACCTTTTATCATTCCAGACAAAACCTTACCAGGAATATCTAGAGAACGTTATTCTTATCTCAGGTGTTTGTGTGTTTTTGATGTTTTTTTCCAACCCGCTTGGGATGTCTGTTGGTATAAGCAATCAAACTTCTGTGTCTGTCATTTCAATAAGCCTGACATCCTATTTCAACTCATTCCAACATCCGCTCATGCCCCCGTGAATATCATTCCTAATAACAGTTTGCTTTACTCAATTCTATTTCCATCCCTTTGTGTCGCGTTTCTCTAGTGACTTAATTGTCACAGCAGAGGCATTCTGTGTGAGATGTGTGAGATATGCTTTCTTTTTGTGGCTGAGTCTTCAGCAACGAGCTAGGCTATTTTTGCTTGCGTTTAACAGTTGTTCTTCACGTAAAATTAACAGGGCGTATGGACCGTTGTGGCTTTGCTTCAAGCCTACGGCGCGTTTATTACCTTAAGGACCATAAAGTTATCACCTCGGACAGAAGTTGGCAGCGTTTCCAATGCGGCCGCGGGGCGCTAGGTGTGGGAAACCTCTTACCTACACAGAGCGAGCGTCAGCACTACGCTTTAGACCCTCCTCTTTCTTGCGGCCCGGTCCCTGCGCACATGCATCGCTATAAATACAGAGAGCAAATCGTCAGGGGGCCGCGGGGCACGGGCGGAATGTTGATGAACTGGAGCTGCACTATCATAAAAGTAATTTGGAAAAGGTTTGAAAAGAGGTGTGCGCGCACGTACTTGAGATTGACATAAAGCCCCCTTCCAACATGTTCCTCTATCACTCACGCGCACCCACACCCGAAACTGACCCACGATCCTGTCTCTTTCTAATCAGTGTTCTGTTTTGCTTAGAGACAGGAAGGGACAGAGATAGTGACATGTAGCAAGATGTCAAGCTTCCTCAGCCAACCAGCCAGCCAGCCAGTCAGCCAACCAACCAGCCAGCCAGCCAGCCAGCCAGCCAGCCAGCCATCTCCACTCCAGGCTAAACGAGGATCTGTGTCTCCTGGTCACGCAGCCGTCTGTTGAAGGACTGAACCTCCTGCTGGCCAAGGCTGATGACTCCTCCAGATGGAGGGGAGTCGACGAATAGGAGAGAGAGGGGGAGGAGAGAACCGGGAGGTTTCATAAACGATGTACTTACTTTCTCTGAGGAAGGTGGGGTGTTAGGAACAAGCTGGGGTGAGTATGAGGTAATGGTATGTGTGTTGACGGGCTGCCCATGATGGGCATGTAGAGCTGAAAACCCATCTGTGCATCACCTCACATGCATTCTAATAACTCAATACAGTGCAACCAACCAAGGGCTGGATTCTCCCAAGTGGATGTCTCTCCTTGTCTTGCTTCCCTAGCACTGCATACATTGATGTATTTACACATGGTGTTCTCCCCTGCAGTTCTCTGTGAGTGTAAGTCCTTAATCTCCATGGGCCTGTCTCCTGCTGCCAGAATAAGGGAAAGGAGGAGAGAATAATCGTTTTTAAGCTTCTGAGACACACCCCAAACATCCTCCTTGTCAGATTCCTGGTTGCGTGTGTGTGTTCCTCTTCCTTCCCTACTTGGTAACCTCTCCCTCCCAGCCTATCAGGGTCAGCCTCCCTGTCAGCCTATCAGGGTCAGCCTCCCTGTCAGCCTATCAGGGTCAGCCTCCCTGTCAGCCTATCAGGGTCAGCCTCCCTGTCAGCCTATCAGGGTCAAACCTGATGCTGTTGACTCAGCAGTACTAAGACATGCTGTCAGCGGTAACCTGACACCCCTGCAGATAGTTGAGGTAAACGCTCTCCCTCTCTTATCTCTCTCGCACACACACACACCAATTCTAAGCGATGAGTTGTAACCTTACTCTGGTACAGAGTCAAGTGTGTGTGAGAGTTTGCTGGTGATGCAGCTCTTGTTACCGCAGGTGCTGCCTGGAGGTATCCTCTTCTCCAAGAGCGCCTTGCCTCAGCACCCAGGAGCAGGGCTGTGTGTGTGTGTGCGCGCAGATGTCCTGCTGGCTTCATGCAGTCTATAGCCTGATGATGTGGTGAAACAGGAGTCATGATCCCACAGACGTTTAAATGATCTGATGAGTTAACAGTAATCTGTGCGGACAACTGCCAGCGTCGTAGTAGGAGGGAGTGTGTGCGCGTGTGTGTGTGTGTGAGTGTGAGTGAGTGAAGGCCTCAGGCCCTGTAATCATCGAGGAGGTGGTCTGTAGCTGGTGTTGAATATTTGAGATGTCACCGGATCATCTGAGCCAATCATCAGCCAGGCCGTTTTAATTGTGAGTGACAGCTGATTGGCTGAACCCACAGTCTCACTCTTCCTCCTAGTTAAGTATCTCGCTGGCACCAGCCACTCGGCTGACGTTGCTGAGCTCATAGTTCACTATCCCATTATAAACACACATCTTGAAATCACATAACACAGAATACATCAAGCAACACAATCTCTCAACACAATCTACGGATGTCCGCATGCGTTTACAGTCAGAAAAAAAACACAGAACTACTTCGGGAGGTTTAGCACTTTTTTATTAGTAATTTTCAAGCGTAAAATATGGTGAAATACAGTGACACACAGATCACTGTAGCAGTGCTACTAAAGGTTGAACACCACAGCTAAGAAACATCTACTGTCTGTGTTTATAGTTGAAGCCGTTTCAATTGACCTCTCTTCGAGCACAGCTCTCTCACACGATGGGTGCACAGACACCACTTCACACAGGATTATCTGGATAAACTCGAGATCAAATTGACATATTTTATCATCAGACACTTCACATCGTAAGAGGTGCACAACTCTGACCAAATTTCCTCCCTCCTTCCGTCAGAATCCAGCTGAAATTCAACTTTATTTACAGAACAGGAAAAAACAACAGAACAGAAGACCATCACTCAACAGATGCCACTCCGGCAAACAAACAAACTCAGAAAGGGGAGAAAAAGAATGTAAACAAACACAAAACAGGCGGAAGGGCCCTAAAATGACTCAGGGGAGCCGTTCAAAAGATTTATATATATAGAGATAATATGATATATCTGTATATATGTTATCATATGTGTTTCTACAGAAAAGGCTAATATTGTAGCTCTCAATATGATTAGATACATTCTACTGTTCTACGATAACCGTGTACATTCTCGAACCCAAGGAGCTGTGCTGGGCAGGCCCCTCCCGGAGCAGAGAGACTCCGTGCTGAGGTCCTCATGCCTGTGTGTGTCCCATCTCATGCCCCTCATCAGTGTGGAGCTATGTGCTGCAGGGGCTGCGTCAAACGCCGGGAAAGAACCTTCGCTTCAGCACTTCCTCCCAGGGACGAAACTAGACCCCAGAATCTATTTTAGCAACACACACTCACAGATTGAATCCCCAGCTTTCTACACAACTGTGTGCTGGTCTATCGTTCTGTCTGTCTCTCTTTCCCTCTCTCTGTCTCTCTCTCTCTCTCATCCCTTTTCCATCCGAGAGAAACAGCAGAATTCAAAGTTCCGAAGCCGGCAGTTCTCAGGAAGTGCCATGCGTCTTCATCTTGTGTAAAGTGTTGAAGCACCGTGATGCAGGGCGGCGAGGAGCTTGAGCCTGTGCTTCCACTCTGTCTCTGTGTACACACATGCTGAGGCGCTAAATACAATCATCCAGTGGGCAGGGAGCCCCACTGAGAGCAGAACATACCACTGCTTCTTTTGGTGTTCAACTGTGGTCATTATGAGGATAAGGGGAGGTGTGTGTTTCCGGTAGCCCTGAGTAGGAGTAGGTATATTGCTAGTGTGGGTTTGTGTGCTTGTATCTCGTGCCAGAGTGGAGCCTCCCTTCCAGGAACATTGCGGGAAATAGGGACTCGTCTACCATTTATCACCAGCAGGGACGAGTCTCAGCTCCAACACACACATCACGTCTCCAAACCACCACCCAGACTTCAGAGCATTTTCCCCTCTTATGATCCTGGTCAGTATTGTTCTGTTCCATATTTAGTGTGCTTGGACTTGTCATCTCCCAGGGCTCCTATGAGAAACCCAGCTGGAGATGCCGTCTGGGCTTGGAGCGCCCGCTACGTCTTCTAAACCAATGGCTGGCTGGCTGGAGCATTGGAGGGGGAGGAGGTGTGGGAGGAGGTGTGGGAGGAGGAAGGAGAGGGGGGTCTCTACATAGCTCAATGATTAAACAGCTCTTTGGGGAGCATGGTGGATTGAAAATCCACATTGATTTAAGGATGCTTGTCAAAATATTGCTCCCATGACAGCACCTAGACTACTTAATAAACCACAAGGATGTGTTGGGTCACTGTCCGTAAGCACCTCTGGCATCCAAGAAGATTAAAATCCAACACACCATTATTACAGCATCCTGACCAGTAATTCCACACACAATTATCTGGCTAGACCACACACAGCTGATTCTAATTGGCTCAACAACACAGGCCTGCTTCTCATTGCAAGACGGCTAGGAGATGGGAAGAGAAGTTACCGTGTAAAGTAACCACAGTGACAACAGAAGGGAGATCAAGTAGCCGGAGATAAGCTGTATCCATGATCGGTCCCTCCAGTGAGGACTGGTGGAACGTCCTTGGCCTCGTTCTGGAGGACGTGTTCTGAAACGTTCTGGAGGGTTCCCATGGTAACGCTCTACTGAGCAGAGCTGACACGCGTCTCTGGGACACGGAACGGATGTCAGATGCACGACAGTGACTGTGTGACCCTGGGAGTGTGTCACTGTTGCAGGACAAACACAGCTGTATTATATTGTATTGTGCTCTTCTCTATGACTTTCCATGACATTCTGTTCTCCTGTGCTTCTGGAGAGAGTTAACTGTCCACTGGCAACCTCAGAATCAGTCAGAGTCAGTCACAGAATAGAAAAACAAACACCTCCATCTGTCTCTCACTCACGGTTAATCTCTCTTCCTCACTGTCAGTCTCTCTTCCTTAGCCTCCGAGGGTTTGGCTGCAGTGATCTCGACTTACTGCTCACAAGCATAAAGATATGTGTGTGTCTACGCCATACAATTAGAATAATACGTATTTCTATCCTGTATGATGTGCACATTGTATCGTTTCAATGAACTCTCCTGTTTGGAGACAGACTGTATGCTTGAAAGGCTGCCAACGGCAGATGCAGATAGGCAGTTTTCGGTCACATCAATGTCGAGACCAGAGAGGATCAGGTTTAACTACCCTACACTATCAAGTTAACACACCAAGGATACAAACTCTTCCTGAAGTTATTAGTCCTTAAGTGCAGTGCTCTAGGAAAGCACAGCTTCTGGTTCAGAGATCAAGGAGGAAGGATCAAAGCTTGTGTTGTACATTCTGTAATATTTCAGCACAGTCCTCTAACTGAAGTTCCATCTGTAAAGGCTGGAGAGCTACACATTCCCAACGCCACGTTCATAAAATCAAGCTACACAGAAATACAGTACATTTGTCTATACGCGTGTGTGTGTGTATCTTTAAAGCTGTGCTCCACCATTACAATTCAGAGTCAATACTTAATTGAAATTATGTCCCTGGTAGACTCCCTCTCTTGACTCCCACCCCTCCATTTAGGATTGTATGTGGTCAACCTTCATCCTAGTAGTGGGGACGGGGGAGGAGGGGGGGGGGTCATGGGTAATGGAACAGACAGCTTCATTAGTTAGCTGTTTTGTGATTTTACTTTCTCACTGTGGTGACGAAGCATTTGGTTCCAGCCAGCCCTGTGTGTGTGTGTGTGTGACTTCTCCTCTGGGATGAGCTGCACCACTCTGCAGCCTTGCAGTAGGGCAACAGGGGTGAAAAACTGTGCTTTAGAAAGTACCGGATACAGAGTTGGGGGTACAGAGTTGGAGGTGTAGGGTACAAGCATGAGGGTCAGTGCAACACCCTGCACTTCTAAATGTGCTTTTAGACAGGAAGGTAAACTGGTGTATATCATAACTTATGATTCATAAGCTTGTGTGCGTATGGGTGTGTGATGACTGGAGTGCCTGTCGTACAAGCAGAGACACTGAGCACGCTCAGAGAAGCCCATTTAAGGAAACATTGAGAAGATAGGAAGGAAGGAAGATAGGAAGGAAGGGAAGGGAAGCAGGATGCATCACTAAGCTTTTCAACACAGCTTAATACATTTACATTTACATTTAGTCATTTAGCAGACGCTCTTATCCAGAGCGACTTACAGTAAGTACAGGGACATTCCCCCGAGGCAAGTAGGGTGAAGTGCCTTGCCCAAGGACACAACGTCAGTTGGCATGACCGGGAATCGAACTGGCAACCTTCGGATTACTAGCCCGATTGCCTCACCGCTCAGCCTGACTCCCTGTATAATAATGTAATAATGTAATAACGAAGGTAAATATTGCATGTCCTAGTACTAGATTGCTCAGTGTATATAAAACTTCAAGAAAGCTATATTGTGAGATTACAGGTACATTTAACTTTGTAATTCTAAAATAATTTATACCAACGATAATTATACCTTATATTTACATAAGTACATTATATAATATAATCAACACACATGTTTATCATAGAAACATATACCATACATATATAAGCATATACTCATGGTATAGCCGTACATACACACAAAGTGAAGAATATACAATCAAAATGAATATATTGCAATGCCGTGTTGGATAAGTCTCCATAGAACATTCACGTCATCTCAAGTAAGCATCGAAGCCAGACGTTCAGGTGTATTGCTATATAAGAAAGACCAGAGTTCCTTCAGCATGATTCTAGGTGCAGCTGAAGTCCAAAAGTCAGATCTATGTAAAGTATTGCTTTTCAGGAATCTGTTTCCTTTGTGGGGATATTTGGGTTTGGGCTTTTTACATCTGTCCGTTGGAAAGACAGACATACAGAGAGGTGGATAGACCGGTCTGATCTGGTGCTGACTGGTCTAATTGGGTCTGGTCTGGTGTAGTTCGGTATTGATTTAGTCTAGTCTGGTCTAAACTGGTAATATGTCAGGTCAGGTCAGGTCTGCGAGCCCAGATGGGTCACTAGGCCGGTTTAGACAGAGAGAGAGAGCCACACAACCTGATGGTTCTAGAAGTCAGAGAAGAGATCTTGAGGACCCAAGTGTATTATAAAGGGAGCGATGGTCCGAGGCTGGTAAAAGGGACTGTCAATGAAAAGACCACCTACAGTGAGGAGAGGACAGAGAGAGAGAGACTGCAGTTACTGCGGGGGCCAGTAGGAGGCAGCGGTCCAAACTCTCCATAGAGAATAACTGGTAGATTTGTTGTTCTGGAGGTCTCTGCTCTGTCAGGCTGGACTGTATGTGGGGTTTTCATTGCACTGGGTGGATCAGGTTAATACAGACATCAACGACTCAAGTTGCACTGTTAAGACTACCTACAAACCCAAATAATAGCAAAAGAAATGGAAACATTTCGAAAGAAGTATATTTGGAGATGAAAACAAACTCACAGCTCAATTGTCCGAGATCAAGGCAGAGATCACATGATCAAATTGTGTAGCTAACCTCCAAGTTACAGACGTGTTAGTACATAACTCTGACAAATCAAGTACATGTGATTTAAGAGAGTGTAGTACAACAAAATGGCTTCCATCTACCAGGGAGAGAGTGAGGTGACACAGAAAGTGTGTGTGTGTGTGTGTGTGTGTGGGGGAGCAGGTATGATGTATGCAGGATCCTGCCTGTCAAACTCATCTCCCCTAGCTTAACAGCCACAGGGTATCTCTCAGCCAATGCCTGCGCCACAAAGTCATAACCATGCCGACTTCTGAGGCATTCTCTCTCTTTGGAGATGACCATGACTCACCCATTGGCTAGCACAAGCCTGCCTGCCTGTTTGCGCCTCTTTGAGCCTGTTTTGAGGCCAGGGGAGGAGCTAGGACATCTTTCAAGGATTTGGCCTTTTGTTGAAAGTCGTCTGTGGCCAAACCATACGGGCGGATTATGGTTCTTTGGCCATCTGAACGATGCTGGCCAATGGGTGAGGACAAACTGACACTGACATACTCAACAAAATAATCACAACAGACACACAAACACCAAGAAAGTAAATAAACAACAACAATGACACCCATGACATAAATCAGGCAGCAAGTCTCCATGGATCCCTTGTTGCTGCTTTCGATTCTCCAGTGTGTGAGTCTGTAGTGATGTCTGCATGGTCCGCTGCGTGCTGTAGACTATGATATCGGCACTCGGATGCTACGAGTGTGGCTGGTTTATCGATGTTGGTTTATTGCTAGCTAGCTAACTGAAGTCTGCTTTTGGTTTATTGGTAGCTATCTAACTGAAGCCTGCTTTTGGTTTATTGCTAGCTAGCTAGCTAACTGAAGTCTGCTTTTGGTTTATTGCTAGCTAGCTAACTGAAGTCTGCTTTTGGTTTATTGCTAGCTAGCTAACTGAAGTCTGCTTTTGGTTTATTGGTAGCTATCTAACTGAAGCCTGCTTTTGGTTTATTGCTAGCTAGCTAGCTAACTGAAGTCTGCTTTTGGTTTATTGCTAGCTAGCTAACTGAAGTCTGCTTTTGGTTTATTGCTAGCTAGCTAACTGAAGTCTGCTTTTGGTTTATTGCTAGCTAGCTAACTGAGTTCTGTATGTAGGTCTGTAAGCTCAGATATAGGAACCATTGTGGGCCAGTGTTTGGTCAGCTACTATGGCAGGTGAGGGTTTGTGGTGATCAGAACCAACCAACCAAGCAGCTTAGAGAACAACCGTGTGATTTGAATCAGGGGGACAGGTGCCTTCTAAAGGTGAGGGGTCAGGGGTCAGGCATGTGTGCAGGTTACATCACCATCAGGGCAAGCAGGGCAGCCGTGTGGGCATGAGCAAACACTCACCAAACACTTTTCCAATCACAGGTGCAGGACTACAACTATATAGATTATAAATGGGTATACTCTATTAAAAGCCACCTAAGAAGTAGGCTATGAATGTGTGTGTGGAAAACCATCCTAATGCATTTTAGTGCTTTGTTAAACTCTAGCTCTAAATGTACTAACCAGACTATACTTTCAGCTCGTCTATCATCTTCTACTGTTCCCGAACTTCCTGTCCATGCCCACATTTCCTGTCAGGAAGTAGCAGGAAGCTTGGAAAAGATTCTAGTCACAGCCAATCAGAGGGTGGTTAGCTAATAGACTTGTTTCCACTAACTGGAAGCCCTAGTTTTAGTCACACACCAGGCAAGTCAGCTGTTATAGGAGATAACGTTTATTTTGTCCACATTCGTATGATTATACACCTATACATCCTTCACTCATCTCTAGTTGCTTGTACAGTGAATGTGCATGTGTCAAATTGCAAAGCCTAAATCCTTTCCTAGTGAAGGGCAATAAAGGAAAAAACAATAACAAAAAAGGCTGATATAATATAATTTAGATTCAAAGAATGAGGTAACAATTCACAGTACAAATCCTTCATTTTTTTTTTTCATTTTTTGAAGAACTTCAACCTGCAGTTGTATCCATAAAAGTTGGAAACAGTTACAAAATAAAATAAAAAACAAAAATGCACTTTAACAAATCTTCTTCTGATATGCTCAAGTCATTAGATTCCGCGCCCTGGTTTGGATAGCGCTGGATAAGAAACCAGACTGGGTTTCCCTTCTATAAAAAGTTGGGGGGTGTTTGGGGGAGGGGGTCCCCCGTCCCTGCTCTAAAAGAAGGAGTAGTGAGGGACAGAGTAGGGGATAGTGGGCACCTTCATGAAAGGCAACAGTAGCATTCTCTTGGGCAAACCTAGAGGAAACAGGAGAAGAGCACTCTGGGTGAGACAGGGCCAGAGCAGGGACGAACCAAGCTTTCCCTTAAGGACACGGGTGAGCTACCCTGGGTCTTGACAGTGTATGCTGTGTATAAAGGGTTTAAGTTAGAGGGAGAACTATCCCTTTTCATGCCTGATTCCAGTGTGCATTGATTAGCATGGGGGTGTGGTGTGCTAGAGGGAAGGGGAGGGGGATATAAGGGAGGGGCCAGACATGGGATGGTTGGTTGATAGGTTAGTTAATCTACTTGGTTAGACCGAGGTTCAATCGTTTTTTAATCGGTTGTTTATTACCAAATCCTTTAGTGTGTTTAGAGCTTTCAAGTTAGCTACATTTTAGTCAATTGTTCTAAAAATGTTCTGTTCTAAACCAGTTGTGCGTGGTGGAATGTTATCCCCATGGGTTCTAAAATAATCTTGTTATGTGTTATAGAATTGTCTCCCTGTCTTCTAAACCTTCTAACAGAAATCCCAAAGCAGCAACAGGAGCCAAAACAAGGACACACTCTCTGAGGGGACTTTAAGGCCTTCTCAACACCAATACCAGCAGGAGAACCAGTATCAGGGTTCCATCTAACACCAGGGTTTAGGGTCAATGCTCACCACACTCCCCTCATTAGTCATCACTCCACACTGGAACTGAGCTGCGATCTTTGTTCCACGTGTGAGGTGATCATTGGGCTTTAGTGGCCCAGTGTGGGGTGAGGTGTGAGGGTGACAATGGACTCCTGGATGCACAGACAAGCAGCAGCTTGGAGCAGCATGGCAGCAGATGGGCTCCCCCGGGTCTCCAGCCTTGATACCCACTCTAGCCCTCGCAACACACACACACACACACACACTGTACACTGTACAAGGTGTAGATGGGTGTGTTGGTGTATGTAGGAGCCCCCCCTCCCTACCAGGACGTAGTCTCCACCTGAACATAAGACCCATTCAAGACCCCCAGAGCCAGACAGGGTGGTGGGTTTGAGGGGCCTCTTAAAGCCACACACACACACACACAAAACTACACACACACACACACACACACCATACAAGGCTTACAAGGCTCAGTCTGTTCAAGTGTCAGTGTATGTATATATACATATATATATATATAGATGGTTGGTGTAAGTGTGTGGTTTTATGTGTGTGAGGGAATCATTGTTGAATGAGTGTATTTAAAGCCCACGGTAGGATGTGTATTGACACATCCTACACAGAGTATGCATATCCATGTATAAAATGTCACATGGCTGTGTTTGTGTAGCCTTGCTAAAGGTAAATGTGTGTGTGTGTGTGTCTCTCGGGGTAGTTGTGAACGGGGTCTCAGAGGGCTGGAGACAACACAGCTTGACTGCCAGACCAGGCATGCAGTCAGGATGGCAGGAGGGGGCGAAGCAAACAGGAGGGCAGCGATTGGACACTCAGGCGAAGCGCAGCAAGGCTTGCTCCGACCGCAGCTAAGAACCACTAGGTTATGATTGGTTCACCACTTATTCTCTTCTTTTTAGATTCCGGCCAATGGTAGAATTTTCGATGACACGGTCTAGTTTTCACCTGGGCCTTAAACAGATGTGTGTGTGTAAAAGGGGGAGGGGCAGGGTATGTGAGCCTAGACTCTGAGGGCGGGTGAGGAGGAGGACGGGGAGACTTACCATAGGCAGGGGCAGCAGCAGCAGGGGTGTATCCATATGGATTCCCGAACCCTGGGGGGGAGGGGGGGAGGTAGGAGAGCCAAACACTGTCATACACACACACTCTCACACCACTTAGGATGAATCTCCCCCCCCCAACCACCCTGAAGATGGGTACACCTCAAACCCCCCCCACACCCACACACACGCCTCCCTACCTGGAGTGACGTATCCCGGGGCGGCCGCACTGACGAAGGCTCCCCTGGTGAGGGCTGCGGCGGCGGCGGCTCGGCCCCGCCCCCTCGCCACCTGGGCCGCTACCGCTGACGCTGCTGCCGCGGCCGCCAGGACCCCCTTGGTCTGCACACACACACACGCAAACACATACCACACGCACACACACACATACCACACGCACACACAAGCATGCACGCCCGCACACGTGCACACATACAAAAGCCACACAAAAGGTATGACGGATCAGCAGTTCAACGGTATTGATTCTCAGTAATGAATTGATCAACAGTGTTGATTCTCGCGGACCGACCTGGGGAATAATCTTCTTCTTTTTGTTGCCGGGGGCGTTAGGGCCTGAGAACAGCTTCTCCAACGCTGACAGGGCAGCACTCGCCTTCGCCACCTTCTTATTAGGCCCAGCCCCTTTGAACTTCTGACCATCCACCTCCACCTGCCACACACACACCAGGTCATTGAGGTGTGCCGGAACACTGGTTTCCCTGGAGGTACAACCCTTAATGACAGCAACACTCCTGCTCTCTAGACCAGACTGCCAGAGTGGGGGTAAGTGTGTGTGTGTGTGTTCACCTCCATGACGAAGCGTTTGTCATGGCTGCCTCCGCTCTCTGATATGAGCTCGTACTTCAGACCTCGTCTCTTCTCGTTCAGCTCCATGACCGGGTTCTTACCACTGGCTGTCAGAATGGGACCCTGAGTTCTCACCTGTACAGGACACACACACACACACACAGGCAGGAAGGAAGGAGAGTCATGAGGGGAAGTGTGTGTGAGAGACAGAAAGTATAGTGTTTGTGTGTTTGTGTGTGTGGCCGTGGTGTGCATGATTGATGTGTGTGTGTGTGTGTGTGCGCGCTCACCTCCAGGGTATTGGAGTTGTCTGTAGAGTGGGGTGTGTTATTGCTTGAGTGTGTGGAGGTCTCGCTCTTCCCCTCCCCATCTGACTTCTCATCAGCGCTCATGGAGTCCAGGTCAGCATCAAAGCCTGTGGGGTAACCCATGGCCTGGAGGACCTAGGGAGTCAGAGAGAGACAGAGAGAGTCAGAGACAGAGTCAGAGACAGAGTCAGAGAGAGTCAGAGACAGAGTCAGAGAGAGTCAGAGATGGAGTCAGAGACAGAGTCAGAGACAGCGTCATATAGTCAGAGAGAGTCAGACAGTCAGAGATGGTAAGAGTCTGAAAGAGTCAGATGGCTAATGCCGTAACTAAAATGACTTCACTGGCATCACTTAGAGTTCATCACTCTACAGCTGGCCCAGTGAACTGATGGGGCTTCCAGAAGGCACAAGGGCCCTGGATAGATTTGTAATTGTGCTGCAGCTGGATAGATAAACAGAGGGAGAGAGGGAGAGAGACATGGGCCGAGAGGGAGAGGAAGTGAAATAGAAGGAGAGAAGAGAGGAAGGAAGCAGGATGTGCAGACAGAGAAGGAAACACACAGAGAGAGAGAGAGAGAGAGAGAGAGACTGATAGGAAGGAGGAGAGAGAGAGGCTGAGACAGGGAGGGCCTTTTATGGCTATCTGAGGGGAAAGAGGATTATCCAGGCTCTGTGCTCAGAGAGCCTCTTTGTCCACCACCACTTTGGGATTATATGGATTTGAAGGCCTTATACTCTCCTCACAACACACACACACACAGTAAGGGTCTATCCTTATCTGACCACAGATAGAGCCTCAACTATCCCTCTCCTCTCTTCATAGTATCCCCCTCTCTCTTCCTCTCTCTCTCTCTCTTCCTCTCTCTCTCTCACTCCCTCTCTTCCTCTTCTAATCTCCTCCTGGCTCCTTCACTCTCCTCTCTATTTCTCCCTCATCAACACATTCACTCCCGAACACACACACACACACACCTTGACGGCGACATGCAGCTTGGCTGTCTTCTTGGACGACCCCGAGGCCTCGTACACGGTTCCGTCCACATCTACGGACATGGTGAAGACGGGGGCGTGCACCGGGCCGGACTGGGACAGCAGCTTGTACTGGAGACCAGGCCGGATCTGGTTGAGACGCATCAAAGCGTTCATGGGCTGGTTGGAGTCCACCGCCTTGCTGTCCAGGACTGGAGAGCAGGAGACAATAAGACACATGAATGACAAAAATGTCCTTTATAGAGTAACTAAACACCAAAAACTTGTTTTGGGGTTAACCCCTGATTCTTTTTTTGCAAAAGTGTTTAATTTGATCATTTGGTTTTAAATGAAATTTCCCCTAGTGGTTCAATTAAAATGTGATTCAATTTGTGAGGTACTTTGGCATCTCAGGGAGGGATTTTGTCTGATAATTGTCTGTGTCCATGTATCCCTTTGAGCATTTGAAGAAGCCCCGAAATGAATATGAATGAAAAAAACAGCCAAAGACGTTATGAAGTGGCTGAAACTGGGGCATGAAGTTACCCTTTGAAAATACAGATTTGAAACTGAAAAATATAAAGAAGTATGGAAGAACCTGTGTAGCCTATAGGAAATGTAAGGACACAGCCATGATTCAGGGGTCACAAAGGGTTGGGGGGCGGAGCTGACCTTTTCTCAGGTTTCTCTTCATCTTCTTGATGAGGTCCTTGTCGTCCATGTGTCCATCCTCGTACGGTCTCTTCAGACCTGAGCCTGAGAGAGAGACAGAGAGATAGAGAGAGACAGAGAGACTGATTATCCAAGCACACACACACAAGCACACACATACACACATATACAAAGAGGCACACACACCTTCTTTGTCGGACCAGGGGTATTTCTGTGAGGGTTTACTTGAGGGGAGGGGCTCCATTTCCAGAACCTTGTAGATCTGTCCGAATGCCATTTGTCTCAGAGCATGCTGTGCAACACACACACACACACACACAGAGGGGGAGAAAAAAAGAGAGAGTCAGTTCTGTCACTGCCCACAGTTCATTGATTGAACGTTTCTGTAGTTGTTTGTTTTGTTTTCTTCAGATTGCCTCCACAGTTGCTCCAGAGCCACTTAGGTTACTTAGCAACAGGGGACTCAGTGTAACCCTATGTAAACAACACAAGCGGGGCATTTTGCACGCCACTTTGCAGCGCTGGAGATAAGTGACGTGGAAATGATGTTGGACACAGACATGGCTCATAGATATCTGGTCTCACTTCCTAAGAAAAAGCCATCACAACTGGAGTGCACACACACACACACACACACAAACACACCCACACAATCAAACTACACCCTGCATTTGATAGAGAGCATGGGAAACTGCTTGTGTGGCGACCTATGAATCCTCCTTGTGCCCTTGGGATGGTGTGTTAATGTGTTATGTATCAGTGTGTGTGTGTGTTTGTTTGTCTGAGCGGCATCATGGCTGGGTGACTCTTCCTGTGTAGCAAGGTGAGACAGGTCTAGGATGTCAATGCTGCTGCTAGCTGTATTGTAATAGATACAGAGGGGGAGAGAGAGAGCGTGTGGGGGGGGGGGGGACAAGGAGAGAGAGATGAGTGGATATTTGGAGGAAGAGATGAGACGACTGAGAGGAGATAAAGGATGAGATAGAGGGAGGGGAGAGAGATAAGGGATATCTCTGTGCGTCTGAACACTAATATATTTGCATTAGAAAATGGATTGTCTCATACTCTATTTGAAGTGTGTGTGTGTGTGTGTGTCATATGCTGTGTGTGAGTGTGTGAGGGTTGGGTCCTAGCTTGATCCCTCCACACACACACAAGCACACACAAGCACACACACACACACCATCCTCCAGCAATGCAGTGTATTGTGTAAGTGTAAGTGTAGCCGAGTGTAACAGAGGGCTCTGAGTGTGTGTGTGTGTGTCACTGATAAAGCAGCACTACAGAGTACCTAGTTATCAAGCGGGTCGGGAGTGACAAGTGTGCACACCAGCCTACCTGGGCGCTGTAGGTGATAGACTCCGCCTCTTCCTCCGTCATGGCTGACAGGGTGTCGGTCAGCTCCTTCTCACACGGGTCATGCAGCCCGGGGCCTCCTGGCCAGAGGGGGCGGGACAAAAACACACACGCTGTGACATCACATCCTGCAGCCTGAACACTCTGCCCACCCCATGCTCGTCAAGCATCCCTCACTTCATCCTCCCTCTCTATCTCTCCCCTCCTCCCTCTCTATCCCTCCCCTCCTCCATACCTGGTAGCAGGATGCCAGAGGCCAGACACTCCATGACTCTGCGCAGGGCCTCTCCCGCTCCCAGAGGTCTGTTACACGTAGCGATGGCCTTCTCACAGATCAGCTCCAGGGGCTACACAGGGACCACAGCAGGGGCACAGGTCAGGGAGAGCTTCAGACATACACAGAGAAACACACACTCAAACACGCGCACACACACACACACACACACACACAGAGAGAGAGACTCACCCATCCTTTGAGGGGCTCCCAGGCTGGTAGTCTATTGCACATGTCCCTCAGGATCCTGAGAACAATCACACACGACTTCAGACCGTTCACTCGGGCCTGGAGGAGGAGGAGGAGGAGGAGGAGGAGGAGGAGGAGGAGGAGGAGGAGGAGGAGGAGGAGGAGGAGGAGGAGGAGGAGGAGAGGAAGAGGAGGGAGAGAGAAGGGGGAAGGGAAGGGAAGAGGAGGGGGAATGGAGGGGATAACATATGAGAAACAGACATTGCCATGGATACAGGTGGCTGGAACATTGCATATATGATATCAAATCAATCTAATCAATAAATCAATGTAGTATTGATCATTGATCTCTGCATATAATGTTCCTTGATGGCTGAATGCTAAACTCTGACTGGCCCAGTCAAAAGGGACTGGCTTGGGTGGGGGTGAGGGTGAGACTGAGGGTGAGGGTGGGGGAGAGGGGGGAGGAGGGAGGGAGGCAGTCCAGGGGAGGCTTGGATGTACATAACAGGCAGGTTTTCAAAACAGCCAAAAAAGAATAACGATTGGTGTTTGGAGCCTTACGACCCCCCCCACCCCGGCCCCACCCAGTCTCTCCCTGATTCAACAAAGCTATGTAGGCACAGCAGAGCTAGGGGCTGACCCAGCATAAATAGGAGACTCTTCACAAATCAATATCCTTCCTGACATTTCTAGAGCATCCATAATGGTATAACAGATACAATATATGTATCTTTTTTTGTTGTTGTATGGCACCATTTTTATGCACCATTTGTTGCTTTTGGAGCAGTGAGGACAGTGAGAGACTGGCTGGCATTAGGAGTGTGTGTTGTGAGGCTCCAAACAGGAAGCAGGTAAGAAGTGGGAGGGGCCGACCTGGAACCACTTAGCGTGTCGTAGTGCTGCCAAGGCGACCAGACAGCGGTGCTGGTCCAGCACGCCAACGGGCTCCGGATCGCTCTGCTCAGCACCCTCTACTGGCGAAAAGAATGGGATATATCTGACCAGAACCAACCACTGCACCCTGACCCCCCCACACCCCACCCAGACATCTTCAAAAACCTCTAGGCACCGTTGTCATGACGCATATGGCCTTTATGTGACGTCGTAGGTAACGCCGTCAAGTGTCCCCCCCCAAAAAAGGAGTTGCCTATGACGTCACATCGTTGAAAGATGCCCAGGGGGGAGTGCACAGGTGGAGATCTGAGGGGATTCTAATTGGTTTGAACAATGCTGCCCTTGGATTGGCTGGCTGAGATGTAGGGGGTCAGCCAACTGTCAAATCCCCTGGGATCTGCATGTGTGTGGTAGGAGCCAAGGTTCAGGGGTTGAACTGGGACAAGGCAACAGAACATAAAGAGTCATACTCACATACACACACACGCACGCACACAAACATACACAGACGCACACATGCACTTATACATAAACAAGAGTCAAATGAATTATAGCTAATTGCTGAGGTGAACTTCATTCCACTTGCTTGATACACCAGTTTGATATGGAGATCATTGAATTGGTCACAATGTGCCAGGAATGTTAAAATCAAGCTCACATCAAGCATTCAAGAGCATTTGACCCAGGTCTGAAAAGGTTTCATGATGTACTTTAGTTTTCTTTTGATTTAACTTCCCGTTTTAATGGAACATGAGCAATCCCATTAGTGAAAACACGGTAAGCAAAATCAAGCACACCTAAAGTCAAACTCAAAGGTAAGTAAACCAAAGTTAATTTGGCCTGAGTTTGACACACACATACACATACGTACACACACTTAGAGGGGCGACCAAGGCAGGGTATCATCAGAGCATCATGATTGGTAGAGAGTAAGCAGGCCTGATGATCTGTTTGGCTGTTTGGTTGCATCACATTAACACCAGGTACACTTGATTCGGCCTCCCTTGCAAGCAAAAACTAGTGGAGTTTATACTGTCCAGAAACAAGTTTTCAGTCCTCTAGCACAAACTCAACCCCACTGGTACGCTGAGTGAGGCAAATCAAGGTGAACTGGAGATGAATGACTTGAGTACAGGTATGTGGGTTCAGACATTGCAACTGGAACATCGTCAACTGCAGCACGGCTAAACTGGAAAGCTCCAGGTCGATCTACAGGCTTTCTATCCTCCTGCCGCAGGTGAGGAGAGACACGCACCGGGACAGCACGCTCCACCCCTCCAGGTCCTCCTCTGCTCCCTCCCACCCTGCACCGGCTCTTCCCGTCTGCACTTCTCTCTCCCCTCCACCCTCACCCTCCACCCTCCACCCTCACCAGCCAGCTGGTCTGGCTCGCTGCAGCCGGGTGGTGAAATAGATTAACAAATCCACCAGCGCCGTCACAGGCTTATTGATTATGAATTACATAAGCATGCTACTATTAGGAGATCAATACATGGATTGTGGCGTCTCCCGGAACAGGGGCATTTTGACGATAACATTACCAAGTAAATAGTTGTGTCCGGCCTGACGCACGTTTTGCTCTTAGAAATGTTTACACACACACACACGCGCTCTCCAGGAGCCCCCCCGCCTGTCCTGCCCAACGTAATGAGGTCTGGCCAATTGGGCGTCGCTGGCCGACATTAGGCCGTCCCTCACTCGGACAGGAACCTTGACCCGTCGCTGGGGGAGAGACGGGCGCCGCTCGTCAGGCGGTGATCTACGGCCGAGCGCCGCCGTCGTCTCTCATCTCTCACTCAGGTCCGGCTCGGGAGACGGATGGGATCATGGATGGATGCCTCTGGTATTGATTTCTCGGCTGGATCCCTCGCTCCAATCACCGCGACCAATTACCGCCTCCCCCTTGCCATTCCACCCCTCTCCCCTGGCCACCCGGACGCTGGCAGAAAGGAGGGCGGGGGGGGGGGGATACTAACTAGACAACACCCACGTCGTTGTGGACCTTCAGTCGTGACCAGCAGGTCCAGTTCTGTATCAGTGTGATCAAGTGGGTACAATGAGGCGAGACAGTGTGGTAGTCACCGCCAGCACTGGGGGGAAATGTAAATGATCTGACTTGACCTGGATAGTAGGGAGAGAGGGAAGGAGAAAGAAGAGATGCAGAGAGAGGGAAATATGGAACGGAGAAAGATGAGGAGAGAGAGGAACAGGGAAAGAGAGAAAAGGGACATCAAGAAAGAGGTTGAGAGAGAGAGCGACGGACAGAGGGAGGGAACGAGAGGGATGGAGACGGAAAGACGCAGAGAGAGAGCAGGACAGAAAGAGTGAGGGATGGAGAGTCGGAGGCAGATAGGGAGAGAGTGAAGTAGTCTGTTGTAGCGGCTTGACAGATGACATCGATTCTCCAAACTGCATAGCAGAGTTTTTCATGTTTGTGTTCTTATCTGTGCTCTCAGGCTACCCATCATGCTTAGGCAGGCCGGCAGAGGAGAGGAGGAGAGAGAGAGCGGGAGAGACGGAGATGGAGAGATAGATAGAGACAACCGCTGGCTTATCTATACACAGCAACGTGTGCTTTTGAGAAGGGGCTACACCTCTCTGTCTTATTCTGGTTCACACACACACGCACACACACCCACGCACACACACCCACACACACACACACACACACACACACACACACACACACACACAGTAACACACACACCAGCAATTGGAATTACACATTTGACAGATGTTAAGTGAGTGTTTGAGTGAGTCAGTATGCATGGAGGTCAGTAAAAGAGTGAGTGTGTGTTTAGTGTGTGTGTGTGCTACCTGAAGGGTCCGCGTCTGCCTCCTCCCTCATGGCTGGGGAGGTGAGCGTGACCTTCAGCGTCAGCTTGGGTTCTGTGGTACTGCACACCAAGATGGCCGCCTCGGGGACGCTGCTCGTCACCTCGTACTTCTCCTCCGTCAGCTTCTGCCAGGGGGGGTCAAGCATTGACAGGGGTCAGGGGTCAGGGGTCAACCAAACAAACTGCACTTGACCCGGCGGGTTGCTCGCAGCAACTGGAGTCCCGGCCCTGAAACGACCAGAGCCTCCACATGAATGACGACGGTTACATAGAATGGTTTGGAACAGCTGGAGAATTGTGTTCCATTGATCTTACCTGGGCTTACAGCGCTGAAAAAAACATTTATGTTCCAAAGAGTTAAGTGTTGAAGTGGAACACAATTCTTCTGTTATTCCAGAGTTCTGTATACAGTAGGACTATTTTTGACAGTAGATCTCTCCACGTGGACACTGAACAGACATATCAATACTGTGGATGAGGTGGTAAATGTGTGTTTGTATGGTGAGATCCAAACAAAGGCATGTGCACTGTGACAGTAGCCCCTGTCTAGAGCACCATCAGTAGTCCCTGTCTAGATCACCATCAGTAATCCCTGTCTAGATCACCATCAGTAGCCACTGTCTAGATCACCATCAGTAGTCCCTGTCTAGATCACCATCAGTAGCCCCTGTCTAGATCACCATCAGTAGCCCGTGTCTAGATCACCATCAGTAGTCCCTGTCTAGATCACCATCAGTAATCCCTGTCTAGATCACCATCAGTAGCCACTGTCTAGATCACGATCAGTAGTCCCTGTCTAGATCACCATCAGTAGCCACTGTCTAGATCACCATCAGTAGCCCCTGTCTAGAGCACCATCAGTAGTCCCTGTCTAGATCACCATCAGTAGCCACTGTCTAGATCACCATCAGTAGCCCCTGTCTAGAGCACCATCAGTAATCCCTGTCTAGATCACCATCAGTAGCCCCTGTCTAGAGCACCATCAGTAGCCCCTGTCTAGATCACCATCAGTAGCCCCTGTCTAGATCACCATCAGTAGCCCCTGTCTAGAGCACCATCAGTAGCCCCTGTCTAGATCACCATCAGTAGTCCCTGTCTAGATCACCATCAGTAGCCACTGTCTAGATCACCATCAGTAGCCACTGTCTAGATCCCCATCAGGATTCCAAAAGCTGAGACGGGTGGGATCGGTTAAGCCTCCTCACACCTTCATGAATACCATTAGGTGGACACATCCTGGAACAGCACATGCACATCCATGCCCGGTGAAGAGTCCTAACTGTGATCAGTTGAGTCCATGATGTCACGCATATCCCCTCAGCCCAACATCTGATTGCTTTCAGACAATCAGATCCAGGAGCATCTATGGACGGTTGTGCTGGTGGAGTCGTGAGCTCTTTAAACCGCTGGAGATCAACCTCAATCACACGGTGGGGATCCCACACACATTGTTCAGACATCCATACATGCCGTGCGTTCACTAATCAGATTATGAGGACACCTCGAGGAAATAGGGCAGGGGGGGTGGGATTGAAAACAAGGTTGCTTGATTTGTGGCTAGGTTGAGAGCAGATGCGAGCTGTAATCCATTCTATTAATTCCAGCCACACGGTGTGCGTGTGTGCGTTTGTGTGCGTGTGTGTGTGTGTGAGAGAGAGCCTGTCTCCTTCAGTTGAGGAATCTATTACAGCTGACCTGCTGCGGTCTGGATTAAGATGAAATAATGAATTTTAGGAGTGTCTGTGAAGACAAGGCACACAAATGACCTCTGCACACGCACAAATAGTCACACACACACACACACACACACACACAGAGAGACACACACAAAGAAAGACAAAAGATGGAAAATGAGGGGGAGAAAAGAGAAGGGAAGAGGACAGAGCAAAACAGAGAAATTAAGAGAGAGAGTAAGGGGACCCCGGGGGGTTTTGGTCCTGCTTAAGTGAGCAGCGAGTCACAGAACACCAATCTACATCCCATTCAGATGTAAAATGGGGGGTCAGGGATCTCTAACCAGCGGGCCGAGACAGACGATTACCATGCCTGAGACCCCCTGACACACACACACACGCACACACACTGATTAACAGGACCCCTGCAGAGTGGTATGTAGGTGTATGTGTGTGGCTGGCGAAAATGGACGGAAGAAAGAGGAGTATGTGTGTGTGTGTGGCGTGTGTGTGTGTGGCGTGTGTGTGTGTGAGGCGTGTGTGTGTGTGAGGCGTGTACGTGTGTGTGTGTACGTGTGTTGGGGGTAAGGCAGCGCGGGGCAGGGTGATAGTGCAGCAGTGGATGAATACATCTTCCTGTCAGCTCACTGTTGCAGGGGAGAGAAACAGGGAGCGTTAGAGAGCCTCCACACCTGCCGTCCTGCACAACCTCAACTACTGAACATATTAACGACTCCGCACCTGAGTGTGTGTGTGTGTCCTGTGTGTGAGTATACATTCTTTCAGTGTGTTGTGTGTGTGTATATGTATGTGCATGTGTGTGCGTTTACAGTATTTCAGAGTGTGTGTGTGTGTGTGTGTGTGTCTGTGTGTATTCCTGTGTGTGAATACAGTGTGTGTGTGTGTGTTGTCCCTCCCTGTCAAGCCCTGATAATTAGGAAACCTCATGCTACAGTACTGTATTAATTACACCCAACACTTATAAATAGAGCAACAGCTTCTAGGCTCTGTTGCTACCCTCTCCATGACGTGTATCATACCAGCCACACACACGCACACACACACACGCACACACACACACGCACACACAAGCGTCCTACATTCTGTACCCAGAACCACTCATTCATGACTGCATTTACTAAATGACAGAGGCTTATCTTCGAAGCCTCGTCGACCGAGAAGAGAATACAATGCTTTCATTAAAGCCAGATAAATGAGAGTAGTCTGTGTGTGTGTGTGTGTGTGTGTGTGTGTGCGGGTGCGTGCTTGTGTGTCTGGGTGTGTGTGTTTGAGATCATGTGCACGAGTGCGCGGCCCTGTGTATTTGAGCGTGCCTGTTGTGTGCGTTTTTGAATGATCTGAATGCCTTTTGAGCATGTAAGTGTGCAGTCCAGTCTGTGTGTGTGTGTGTGTTCCCCTCACCTCTATCTGCAGGGGCAGGTTCTGGCAGACAGTGTCCAGCAGTGTCTGTGTGGGCTTGTCTCTAACCATGAGCACCAGCTCCAGGTCCAGATCCTCCTTGATCAGCAGGCCCTTTGCCACCAGGCCGATACGCATCACACCACACAGCACTCCTCCGCCTCCGGGCTCCCTGCAGGACACACACACACACACACACACACACACACACACACACACACACACACACACACACACACACACACACACACAGGTGTTAGCTAAATGACTACAGCCATCCAACATGAACCAACCTCAGTGAGGAAGGTGCATCTCCATACGTGTGTTTTTTGTCCCATCATAAAATACCGACAATTTAGCAATGGGACCTGACCCCCCAACGGTCAACTACATCTCCCAGCATGCATTAGCTCCCCACCTGCTGCTGTCGTTGGAGTCCTCAGAGCAAGGGGCGGGGTCGCCGGGGTCATCCTCCTCTGTGCTTTCTGCCGGTTGGCCGTCTGTCTCGGTTTGGGCATGGCTGCTCTGGTCCATCCAATCGGAGACGTGTTTGAGGGCGCACTCGACCGTGGAGACGAGCGACTGGACGGCCTCCAGCTCCTCAGAGGAGGGGTAGATGGTGGAGTGTTTAGCCATGACGTGACGGTCATCGTTACCAAAGGAACGGAACGACCTCTGAAAGAGCGAGGGACGACAGCACGGAGAGGGAGGGTCGAGGGAGAGAGGAGAGAGGAAAAAGAGGGAGCTTGCAGTTGAGCAAATATTGTTTTATACACCGCCCCCCCCCCCCCCCCCCCCGAGCACACACCCACACACACACCCCTCTCTCTGGTCTCTCCTAGCAAACTCATTCAGACAAGGGCACCTCTGGAGGAAAGCCTTCAAGCAGCCGATTAAGGTTCAATCAATCAAGCTCGCCTCTCCCTCCCCTGATGGCTGGACTAACACCTGAACAACACCAGGTCCTATCCCACTCCCTCACCTCTCCCTCGCCTGAGGCCCGGGGCTAATACCTGGGACAGGTACAAGTCTTGTTCCATTACAACAGAGTAAAGCCTGCTGTGACCCCGCCTTGCTCCCCTACTGCTGCAGTTCACTGTGGAGGGCACTACTGTGGCCCACACACACACACACACACACACACACACACACACACACACACACACACACACCCTGTCATCCTCATCACTCATCAACCTGCAGTACCCCAAGTGTGAGAGAGTGAGAGAGAGTCAGCGAGACACAGCCTGCATAAAAATGCCTGTCACCACTTTAATACCGCCTTGAAATGCGTGTTTGTGTGTGTGTGTGTGTGTGTGCATAGACTGTGTGTGCGTGCGTGTGTTTGCATGCGCACAGTGTGTGCCTTTAGTGGCGGTACAAATGTGTGTTGCCAGTGTGCTGCAGACATGCATCATCGTAATGGGTGGGGATCCATTTGAACCCAGTGACAGCTTTCCTCTAATGAGACTGCACACTGTCTCACCCCATCCACAAGCTTCAATCAAGAAGTCACCCTTCACCCTGCCTCCCCCTTGCCCTGCCCTCCTCACTCCAATCTGATCCAGCAGCTGCCCCCCCCCCCCCGCACCACCTGGGACCCCTCTCTTCACCCTCCTCCAACTGTTTCCCCCTACTCCCCCCTTCTTACTTTGCCCCCCTCCCAGTTCCCTCCTTTCCAGTCTTAGCCCCTCCCCTCCCCGAGAAGGCAAAAGTAAATGACAACTGTCTGTGCTACATAATATTACCGTGTCCAGATGAGTGCCGAATCTAAAGGAGAGGAGTTCAGGGGAGGCAGCTTGTGTGTGGTGCGGGGATGGTTAGTGTATTGGGATCTGGCCCAGCCATGCCATCAGTTATGACGACGTAGTAACTGCAGCTTTAAACACTTGTTCACACACTTGTGAATGACTGATAACGTGAAGCAGCCGATGAAGAATTAGCAAGACTGGAACACACACACACACACACAAACCCTTCTGGTGACCTATGTAGGGCACTGACCGATACAATCAATCTCCTGCATCATATTGCAGCCTCAGCCTGTCTCTGACACACATACGGAATATTGAGGCTATTATGCATGGTGACATTTTCCACAGAGGACATGCAGCGGCACTGCACCTAATAAACCAGCAGAACCAGCGTTTCAGCAATGGCTCTAACCTTGATACACAACCTGCTCATCCCAGAGCGAGTGTGGGTGCCCACACCTACACACACTGGCTGGAGGTCAGTGTGGAGGTCAGATGGAGGGGTCAGACCTGTGCCCTTCTGTCGATGGAAGATGCTGGAAGGTTTTCGTGAACAGGAACCTAACCTCTACTCCCCATACAAACCTGCTCTGTCCTCTTGTACAGTGTATGGCATCATGGTGCGTGTGTGTGAGTGTGTGTGTCCCCGCTCTAATCTGAGCAGAACTGTGTTCAACAAGCCAACACTAGTAGGTTTTATGAGGCATCGCTAATGGGAGCTTCCCGACTCATAAAACAGCTGGCACATGGGTAGGGAGGAGGGGGAGTGAGGGAGAGAGGGAGAGAGGAGAGGGGGGTGGAGAGGATAAAAGGAGAGAGAGGGAGGACAGGACAGGAGAGCAAAGAGAGAGGAGAGGAGAGGGAGAATACTGAGGGGCAGTGAGGAAGAGGGGCAGAGGAAATGGGGATAGGTGGTTCGAAGGAGACAGAGGATAGGAGAGCGAGAGGATGGAGAAGGGGGGGAGTCCAGGTGAAGATGGAGGGGAAGAGAGAAGGAGCAGAGAGGGGGGGGGGACAGGGGAAGATGGAGGGGAAGAGAGAAGGAGCAGAGAGGGGGGGGGGGAGACAGAGGACGGGTAGAAGAGATAAGAAAAGGGAAGGAAGGGGGGGATTCGGATTGGAGCGGGAGAGGGAAGGACGGGATGGGAGGGCAGAAGAGGAGAGAGGAGAAAAGAGGGAAAGACAGAGGGAGGGACAGAGAGAAAACGAGAAAGGCCAGCAGGACATCTTTAAGTTCAAAAAGGCAACATTTGTGCTTAACTAGCAGGGGTACTTTGATCACCACACCATGGTAGCAAACAAACTGCATACACATGCACACGTTTACAATTTTAATTAATGTAAGAACCCTATTCACCAATGACCCTGCATGAGACTAATGAGAGAGAGAGAGAGAGAGAGAGAGAGAGAGAGAGAGAGAGAGAGAGAGAGAGAGAGATGGAGAGAGAGATGGAGAGAGAAAGACACATCCTTGTGACACACACAAACACACTTTTCTCTCACACACCGCAGCCAAGCATCCATGATTCCCCCTCTGTTATGAGACCAAGGCGGCGCCGATGCAATATGTTCTCTCCAGTCACACACACACACACACACACACACACACACACACACACACACACACACACACACACACACACACACACACAGGACTCCATCAGAAACTACAATCAAGGGAGAGCAGCTCCACATAGACAGATCCAGGTCAGATCAACTCCACAATATACGAATAATAATCGACATGTATACATTTGTTCTAATAATATAGAATATATTCAAATAAACATACATAAACAGTATCATATTTATCAACGCTGGTTATATTGCTCTGCTGAACTGTCTACTACAGAATTTGATGGGTATCGATAGATAACGTCAGTTAATGTTAACTAACCACATGTGGCAGATAACCTGCTACCACTGGCATGTCAGGATGTTCCAGGGGGTCCTGCCTCTCTGGTCTAGGTATCACATGACACTGGACCAGGCCCTCTGTACATGGCTCCATGTGGGGTATGGAGGGTTGAAGCCAGGTGTTGTTACTGCAGCTTTAAAAGACTCTTACCCCGGGTCAGGGTCAAAAGCTGCTACCATGTTACTGTGCACAATAACTGCTGTGTGTGTGCAAGTGTGTGTGTGTGTGTGTGTGTGTGTGGAGGGGGGGGGGTGAGCAAGATGAATTGCGTCATAAAAATGTACTGTGAAACCATAGCCATGTGAGTGATACGTGTGTGGAACAGTAAATTGCCTGGCTGGTGTGTGTGTATAGTATGTTGCCGGGCTAGTTTGTGTGTGTGTGTATAGTATGTTGCCTGGCTGGTAGTGTGTGTGTGTGTATAGTATGTTGCCTGGATGGTAGTGTGTGTGTGTGTGTGTGTGTATAGTATGTTGCCTGGCTGGTAGTGTGTGTGTGTGTATAGTATGTTGCCTGGCTGGTAGTGTGTGTGTGTGTGTGTATAGTATGTTGCCTGGCTGGTAGTGTGTGTGTGTGTGTGTATAGTATGTTGCCTGGCTGGTAGTGTGTGTGTGTGTACAGTATGTAGCCTGGCAAGTGTGTGTGCGAGCATGTATGTGTGTTGAGTGCAGACTGAGTGACTAGAGGAGAAGGAGAGAGGACACAACCAACCAGCCGAGGGAAGATTACATTAAACATTCATCCTGAGATTTATCTTCACCACTGGGAGATCACACACACACCCACACACACAAACACAGGCCATGGCCCTATTTTATTATGTTCTTTTACAACCTCCCAAATTGCGGAATACACACCACACACACGCACACACACACACACACAGAAGTCTCTTTTCCAATGACTCAAAGTGGGGCCGCATCCAAACCCATAAAGAATCCCACAGTCAGATCCTGTCCCTCTTAAGACACCTGCCAATCCAGTCGCCAACACAACCCCCTGGACTACAATACCCATGTTCAACTACCCATAAGGACACCATTGTGTCCTCCTCTGCTGCCCTTTGGGCCAGGGGATGCGCTCGTGTACAGTATTAACATTTATGACATGCAGTAAAGCGTTATGGTGGGAGCTGTGGGAGCCATCTGGCTGATGTTGTGTGAGGCCCACAACCACAGCCAGGCAGTAGGTCTGGAGCGAGAAACAGCAACAACGCCTTTCAAATGGAATTCAGATTGACACGGCAGAGATAAAGAACGAGATGGCTCAGTACTGATCAGGACAGATAGAGCTGCTACAGTAAAACTAGAGCCGAGCTCATCCCAGTTGACAAGTGACGTCGAGTCTTATGTAGAATGTGTGTGTGTGTACGCCTGCACACAGAGAATACAATTATTTTTAAAAAGACAATAAGCCAGCCGTGTGCGCCGCTGTGTGTGTGTGTGTGTGTGTGTGTGTGCGTGGGTGTATCCGTGTCAGCTGTACAGCGTCAGGTATAAGCTGTGGACAGCCCAAGGTCACCCCTGCCCTGCTTGGGTCCTCATGTTAGCGGGCTAGCTGGCTAGCCATGCTCATTACCCAGAGTTATTTATGAACCCCTCCCTCCATCCCTCCCTCCATCCCTCCCTCCATCTGGGCTTTAATAATTCATGGCCCTGCTCTCCCCTGAGGCTCAACTCTCACAGTCAGGGGGTCGTTAATCAATCCTGATCCCTCTCCTCCATTCTCCACCTCTTTTCTCCTCTCCTCTCCTCTCCTCTTCTCTCTCTATCTCTCTCTCTCCCTGCTCTTCCCTTCTCACGCCTCCTCTCTCTGTTGTTTTTAACCTCTCCTCCTTTCCCTTGTATATAGTTTTCATCATCACATACTCTTTCTCTATCCTCCGCCCCCCTCCACACAAACACCGTAATCTGCTCTGGCCTGTCACAAACTACACCTTCACCTCACAACCTGCCCACCCCCACCCCCCTCCCCCTCCCGCCCCCACACTCCCACACACACACACACACACACACACACACACACACACACACACACACACACACACACACACACACACACACACACACACACACACACACACACACACACACACACACACACAGGGTGACCTACCATGACTGCAGGAGGAGAGGGGTTTCCTCTTCCTTCCTTTTCCCTGTGGGACCCGGGTGCGTTGCCGGGTACGTTGTCGGGTGCGTTGCCGGGTACGTTGTCGGGTGCTTGCCGGATGCGTTGCTGGGTGTGTTGCTGGGGTGATGTAACTCAGTACAGGGGTCTCCTACAGTCTCTCCTCTTCATGAAGTTGATTCACTTCTCCCTCTCCTCCACTGCTGTCTCTCCCTCTTTACCTGGAGAGACAGAGAAA
The DNA here is from genome assembly GCF_963692335.1 of Osmerus eperlanus. NCBI lineage: Eukaryota > Metazoa > Chordata > Actinopteri > Osmeriformes > Osmeridae > Osmerus > Osmerus eperlanus. The sequence continues at coordinate 5,477,227 of NC_085031.1, forward strand.
CAGAGAGAGAGGACAGAGAGAGAGACAGAGAGAGAAACAGAGAGAGAAACAGAGAGAGAGACAGAGAGAGAAACAGAGACAGACAGAGACAGAGAGAGAGACAGAAAGAGAGCGAATGAACAGTCACTGTCTATGACAAAGAAAACTTAACCATAATCCCACAATCCTGTCCGATCCACCGACAGAATAACCCAACATGTTCTTTCTCTCCTCTCTGTCTAGGATTCTCACTCGCCCGCCCCCCCTCCTGTTACACCACCCTCTCTCCACGCACACAGAGAAACTTACAAACACTACAAACAAGACAAACCCACGCAGACAGTTCACAACATGGGGGGGGGGGCTAGCTTTTGTCTGCTGTTGGTGAAAGGAGATACAGAGAGAAAAGAAAGAGAGCACGCGAAAGAGAGGAGAGAGAGTAAGAGAGAGAGAGAGAGAAGAGAGAGAGAGAGGGAGACCGAGAGAGAGAGAGAGAGAGAGAGAGAGAGAGAGAGAGAGGAGAGAGAGAGAGAGAGAGAGAGAGAGAGAGAGGAGAGAGAGTAAGAGAGAGGAGAGAGAGAGAGAGAGAGAGAGAGAGACAGAGAGAGAAGAGAGTAAGAGAGAGAGAGAGAGAGAGAGACAGAGAGAGGAGGAGAGAGAGAGAGAGAGAGAGTAAGAGAGAGAGAGAGAGAGAGAGAGAGAGAGAGAGAGAGACAGAGAGAGAGAGAGAGAGAGAGAGAGAGAGAGAGAGAAAGAGACGAGAGAGAGAGAGAGAGAGAGAGAGAGAGAGAGAGAGAGAGAGAGAGACAGAGAGAGAGAGAGAGAGGGATGAAGAGTAGGACTGTGCTGCTGGAAACAGACATTCATATTTCATGATCAGGGAGGAGTCGAGGGAGAAATCAGCGATGCAACCAGCATATGTTTTCATACTCTGTGATAGTCTGCTAACACACACCCACATGACACACACAAATGTACGCACCCACACAGACACACACACAGAGGATGAGAAGGCATGCACATCTCTTATTATTTCGGAATATATTCTTTTCATTCATTCTGGCGTGCTGTTAAAACACGCAACGCACCTACACACACACACACCACATGTACGCACACGCCGTTTATTTGATTCTTTGTTGGCGCCATTCGTCAGAGTAGTTACACCACCGTCATCATCATGTTTGGGTCCGAGATTAGATTGTGGGGAGCAGGTAAAGTTTTGACCTGCTAATCCACCGTCATCTGTATTAACTATCTGATGTTCCA
>NC_085031.1:5478674-5506174 GCF_963692335.1 Osmerus eperlanus
GATATGGGAATCTGAGGGGTGCCTGCGTGACGCAATGACGAGAGAGGAACCGCTCTGGGATAAAGCGAGTTTGCGGGAGAAAACCAGAGAGGCGAGACGAGAGACAAAGGAAGGAGAAGGAGGAGGCTGTGGAGGAGCGTGTGCCAAAGCAGGGTTTTTTCCTTCTTCTTCTTCCCGAAAGCACCCCGGAAGACCCAGGCTTGATCCCCTGCCTCTCGTCTCCTGGGACTCTGTCAAGATCCTAACTAGCTGGAGTCTTCCGTTACGGTGGCTGGGTGCTGTGGTTTAGCACTCAGCACTGCTCCGGGCCCTGGAGCATCGATCAGACAGCACTCTCATTACAAACTCTCGCTATGCTAATTGAGGCCCAGATCAATGAGCACGAGCGTCATTACTTAGCAGAGGCAGGAGAGCAAAAGGTCCGTCATCATTCCTCCCCAAAATACCGCACCATGCTTCAGGTCCGACCCAGTGGCCCTCGTCATTTCCCAGTTGTGGAGATGGAACTGTAATGGATTTGATGGACCGGAACGGCGGGATAACATTTCAAAGTCTACTTTTATAGAAGGTGCGTTTAAGAAACCAGCCCAGATCTGGTTGAACCAGTCCTGGGTTGTAGACAGTGGAGACAGAGCTTCGTCAGCAGAGCTGTCAGAGGGCTCTTCTAGAGGGCCCAGAGCAGACATGCCAGGTGTGTCAGTCAGGGTGTTCCTTGGTACATAGCTAAGAGGGGTGTTGGAGGGTCAGGTGACCAGGTTTCCAAGAATAGTGAGATCCATCAACAGTGGATCAGAGTTTACAACCTCCTTCCTGCCTGCCTGTCTGTCTGTCGACCTGCCTGCCTGTCGACCTGCCTGCCTGTCGACCTGCCTGTCTGTCTCTCTCTCGACCTGCCTGCCTGCCTGTCGACCTGTCTGTTTGTCTCTCTGTCGACCTGCCTGTCTGTCTCTCTGTCGACCTGCCTGTCGACCTGCCTGTCTTGTCTCTCTGTCGACCTGCCTGCCTGCCTGTCGACCTGCCTGTCTGTGTGTCTGTCAACATGCCTGTCTGCCTGTCGACCTGCCTGTCTGTGTGTCTGTCAACATGCCTGCCTGTCTGTCTGTCTCGTTGCAGATGTAGCAGTGAGATCAAAACTAATGATGATGCTTTCGAGAACCCTACCACTCCCCGAGAAACACACAGCGATGAATTCATTCCAAGCTCCTGTGCATCTTGATTGAGGTTATGTTATACAATCAGTCTGCCACACACCAGAAAGTGTGTGAGTGTTGAAAAGTGTGTGTGTGGGTGTGTTTGGGAAAGTGTGTGTGTGTGTGTTCAGTGTGCGGCACGTACATCCTCTGCATACTTCCTAATACCAACACATTGGAATTCCACTCAGGAAATGACTAGGTGTTGGGTGCCTCTGTGTGTGTGTGTGTACATTTTTGGTTTTTCATCTCCAGGGGACCAGCTCCATAACAAGCCATTCAACTTTAGTCACGTGACACACAAACACATCACAGTAGAAAAGCCAGCTTCCTGCGGACAAGACACACACACACAGGCACACAGGACTGCAGTCTTAAGCTGCAGGGGAGCGAGCTGACCTCCACAAAGACATCTCTGTCCTACAGGCTCCTAAACACCCCCTCTGTCCCCCGGCGCACACACACACTGCACACTCATTCCTACACGCACACACATTTTTAGAACTGAAAGTGTGGGACTGGGGCTCAGAGGACCTCTTTATTGACCTGCCCCCCTCCCCTCTCTCTGTCCTCCGAGAGGCCGGCTAGCTAGAGCCTCATAAATTACAACCAGCAGTGCAGGAGCCTCGACGTTTACCTTCAACACTGTTCTTGTCTGTCAGAGCCTTTCCCCCCGCACCTCCTCTCCCTTAGCCTGGCCCTCTACCGTCCTCCTCTCCTCCCCTCCTCCCCTCCTCCTCTCCTCCTCTCCTCCTTTCCTCCTCTCCTCCTTTCCTCCTCTCCTCCTTTCCTACTCTGATCCTGTCCCTCTCTTCTCCTCTCCCCGTCTCTCTGAAAATCAAATTCCCACTTTGAACCATAAGCCCATTAGTCAACAGAAGCACACTGGGCTTGTGCACATGTACGTGCGTGTGCAATTAAAATCTCACACCAGCCGGCTGGTTGGCTTGGCAACCCTGTGGGACAGATATGGGGGTTCTTTTTAATCTACTTCTGACCAACAGGAAATCAATGAATAACATAAATAAAACAGAAGTAGTAAACCGTGAGAGAGAGAGAGAGAGAGAGAGAGAGAGAGAGAGAGAGAGAGAGAGAGAGAAAGAGAGAGAGAGAGAGAGAGCTAAAAAGGTGCTCTGGGCTCTGAGGGGATTCTGGTCTGTCTGACTGAGCTATCCATCACAATGACCTGCTATCCAACCAGCATTTGCACACACACACACACACACACACACGCACTTACACACACAGCAACTCTTAAACAAGGCCAAGGATTTGGGAAACAAAAAAGAAACAGACAGAGAAACAAAGTCTCACTTTAGGCTTCATTGCTCCTACAACACAATCTGGGCCATACCCAATTATCTTACTCCTTCCGTTGCCATGGCGACGTCCTGCCTCTCCACAGCAGACACACAGGCGAGAGTTTTGGAACGGGTGAAAATTCACCCTTGCCTTGTGCGAGAGAGAGTGTGTGTGTGCGTGTGTATGTGTGTGTGTGAGTGTGTGTGTGTGAGAATGCGAGCGCAGGCAGGCGGAAGTGGTCCTGGAAGAGTGGGGGCTGACTTTCAACCTCCCACTCGTGTCTTCCAAAGAGCTGGGATGTCGTCAGGACTTGGTCCTGTATATCTACTATCACTGATCCCTACTATCTGCAGCCACCATCACACCACCACAAAGACAACAGCAACAAGAGATAGGGAGATAGTCAGTAGGTCGGTGAGATGGAGGATGGGACTGAGTGAGAAAAGGTGAAGAAGAAGGATCATTAAGACAGACGAAAGAGAGAGCGAGAGAGAGAGATAGACATGAAGAGGGAGGGGAAAGAGACAGAGAGGCAGAAAGAAAGACAGAGAAAGGGAGGGGAAAGAGATCGAGAGAGGCAGAGAGAGAGAGACAGAGGGAGGGACAGAGAGAGAGAGAGAGAGACAGAGAGAGACAGAGAGAGAGAGCGAGAGAGAAAGAGAGAGAGAGAGAGAGAGAGAGAGAGAGAGAGAGAGAGAGAGAGAGAGAGAGAGAGGGCGAGAGGGAGAGAGATACGTCTCCTGGGACTGCACCATCCTTCTGCTGCCTTTGTAAACAGGACAGAAGAAGCTGACAGAGACAGATCTGGGTGTGCATGCATGTGCGTGTGTGCGCGCATACCTGTGTGTGTGTGTGCACAATGTGCACGTGTGTGTGTGTGCTTGCCGCAGCACCATGTGTCACCTTGCTCTGCCAGCGAACTCAAGGTTGAGATGTCACACTCCACACACCGTGCGTGCAGGCGAGGATGACAAGAACGATAAGACAACAGCCATCAATACGCCCTTCTCCTTCAACCCAAATAAGCATCCAAAGGCTCGCTCTCTCTCTCTCTCTTTCCCTCTCTCTCCCTTTGCATTTTCCTCTTTCTGTCCCTCCACCACCTATCCCGTCTCTCCTCCCTCCGTTCTCTTTCCCCCTCTCCCACCTCCCTCTCTCCATCCACCCCTCCCATCCGTCATCATTAGGAGGTAGATAGATGACCTGTCCACAGCCTAGCACCCCACCCCAACGCCCCCCCTCCACCCCCCACCCCCTCCCACCCCTCCAGAGCTGAAGGGAAGGGGGGGGGAATGGAGGAGGAGAGAATGGGAGGAGGGCGTGAGGACAGCTATTGTCTCCGTCTGTTAATATGTAAAAATAACCATTCTGCTGAAGGCAAAGTGGGTCGCGGAATTCCCATGGAGCCCCACAGAGAAAGGAGGAAGAGGCAGAGGGGGGAGAGACCAGGTAGTCTGCTGCCGTCGTCCCTGCCACCTCCCTTCTGACTGATCTACCTACCATCTCTAGTTGTCTCTCGTCTTCCCACTTCCCCTCCCCCTCGCTCACATCCCATCACCTTCACTCACCTCTGTCTGAGGGGCTCCTGGTTTTGGGATGTCAGCTAAGTTAAAGTTTGCACGTGTTCCGCTCGCCCCGACCACAGGCAGGTGGGGAAGTAGACAAGAGGGACATCCCAGAGGGAGACCTGTACCGCATGGCTGGCATGGGTTCGAATCCGGCCCGGGCCTCTGGCTCCAAGTCATCACCTCTCTCTCTCCCTCCCAGCATTTCCTGTCCTCTCCAAACACACTATGTCAGAAATAAAAATTAAAGGCAGAAATGCCACACAAAAAACTCAATAAACGGCCACACTAGCCTGGTACTAAGCCGGCTAACCGCTAGGTGCTTCCTGACCACAAAGGATTAACCTCGGGTGACTGGGCTGTGGGGCTGAAATAGGCCTGCTGGCCGAAGGAGTGCACAAATAGCAGGAGCTGACTGGGCCATATATGCAAGGTGAGGGAGAGAGGGAAGACTAGCTGGAGGGGGCCGGGGAGAGGGGGGTGGAGGGAGAGAGAGGAAAGGGAGGGAGGGAGGGAGGGCAGGACAGATACTCCAGTTCCTCCCCTGCTGCTCCAGGCCAAACACTCAGGTAATACCAGGTGGTAAACAACAGCTGTGTGTGTGTGTTGTTGTAGATAAAGCTTCTCCATGATACAGAGGGATAATATAGTATAAAGCAAATCCACAACTCACGGAGATAGAGACGGGGATAGGCCTAAATATGGGGGTGGGGGGCGAAGAGAAAAAAAGAGAAGAAACTGAATTACCTAGAAAAGCATGGTAGAATCCAATTAGTTTCTTCTTGATAACATCCCTATTATTCAGCGATAAACATATGACTACAACTCCCATGAGCCCTTGTCCCGGGAGGCTGAGCCATGTGATTGGCCAATTCAACCTGATTTATAGTAATAGGGTGGATGTAAGCCGAGAAAAGCAACAGACGCAAATCTATCCGAACATGACAGAATTAGACACACAAATGCTGCCGGGCCAGGAACACACCCTGGCTGTCTCGCTGGCTTGAATCACACACACAGCAAAGTGTCATACACATTCTCTACCTCTCACAGACGTTCTACTTGGAGGGGGGAGGGGGTAGGGGGGGGGGTGTTGAGGAGAGGAAGGATGAAGATGGAGGATAGATAAAGGTGGGGGGCTGGTGGATGAGTGGTGCCGAGTGTGGGCTGCATAAGGGGCTCCCAGACCCTGGGGATCGCGGGGGTAGATGGACCTGCCGCTGGCTGTCGCCACAGCGATCTTGGGATCTATCCAATTACACACTGGCCTTAGGGATTAGCCTGCTGGGGTGTGCTGGGAAATGTAGTTCTGAGCTCAGCTGAATCATGTCTCTCTGCCTATCTTCTCATTCTAAGCTATTTCACTGTTCTCTATCTCTTTCTACACCTCTATCTTTCCAGACAACATCTGTTTCTCTCTCTTCAGTCCTCCATCTCTCAGAGAAATAAACAAAGCATGTATGAGACATAAGGAATAAGAAAACATGGATATCTTGACAAGACACTCAGCCCGGGAGCAGCAAGACATGTCTGCCTGCCTAGTTGTCTATCACGTGTCTGCTGGACTGAGACGGCTGGCTGGATGGCTCTAAGAGATCTCTGGAGGGATATGGCGCGAGCGTGAACACACGCACTGGTTAGCACGCCTGGCCTGTTCCCCAAGCCCCTCCACTCCAGCCGTCTGTTCCGGAGTCTGACTGTGACCCGGAAACAGCAACGCTCCCAACCAGCCTGGGGCCACCGCTGAGGAGCAAGGTGTCTGGAGGAGCAGGGTGTCTGGAGGAGCAGGGTGTCTGGAGGAGCAAGGTGTCTGGAGGAGCAGGGTGTCTGGAGGAGCAGGGTGTCTGGAGGAGCAGGGTGTCTGGAGGAGCAAGGTGTCTGGAGGAGCAAGGTGTCTGGAGGAGCAGGGTGTCTGGAGGAGCAGGGTGTCTGGAGGAGCAGGGTGTCTGGAGGAGCAGGGTGTCTGGAGGAGCAAGGTGTCTGGAGGAGCAGGGTGTCTGGAGGAGCAGGGTGTCTGGAGGAGCAAGGTGTCTGGAGGAGCAGGGTGTCTGGAGGAGCAGGGTGTCTGGAGGAGCAGGGTGTCTGGAGGAGCAAGGTGTCTGGAGGAGCAGGGTGTCTGGAGGAGCAGGGTGTCTGGAGGAGCAAGGTGTCTGGAGGAGCAGGGTGTCTGGAGGAGCAGGGTGTCTGGAGGAGCAGGGTGTCTGGAGGAGCAGGGTGTCTGGAGGAGCAAGGTGTCTGGAGGAGCAGGGTGTCTGGAGGAGCAGGGTGTCTGGAGGAGCAAGGTGTCTGGAGGAGCAAGGTGTCTGGAGGAGCAGGGGGATGGCACGCTTAAAGCCCTGTGTGTGTGGGTGTGCGTGGGTGTGTGTGCGGAGTCAGGTGGCTGAGCGGTTAGGGAGTCGGGCTAGTAATCTGAAGGTTACCGGTTCGATTCCCGGCTGTGCCAAATGACGTTGTGTTGGGCAAGGCATTTCACCCTACTTGCCTCGGGGGGAATGTCCCTGTTAACACATTTCCATTATTGGATACCTGTATGTGTGCTCTCTTTCTGTGGGAGCACACGTACAGTATAGCCTCTCTCTCTTTCTCTCTCATCTCACCCACACACACACTCACAGAAACACACACACCCTCTCTTATCCACACACAGTGTCAGAGATAGGATCCAACCAGACTGACTTTATCAATATTCCAAGTCTTTTTCCCCAACATCCATGCACTAAGGTGGGTTCATATAATCGTACCACCACTGTGCGGCAATCACAGGATCACGCTCTAATTGGTTCATTCTCCCAGCCGGAGGGCAGCAGAAGTGAGCCGTATCACACACATTTGAGCTCAAACAAACACACAACATAAACCACCACAGGCAAACCAACCTCAAACACACATCAATACACTAAACAGTGAAAAATATGCACACACACTACGGCAAACACTAAAGTAACTTCTCCACAAAAACACACCTCTCACACAAACACACGCTTCCACCTCCTAAATCCCTAGTAAATCAGCTGTATCTGCTTTATTAAATCAAGGCCAGTATGAGATTAGATCCAGACCAGCAGCTATGATTATCTCCCTCAGTAATTACTGCACCAACATCAAGGCAGCATATTCATCTCTATAAATGGTCAACAGGTCAGCTTAGTCAATACACAACACACACAAACACACCAAATGTAATACATATCCCCTTGGCATAGATGCATAATTTAAAAAAACAGTCTCAAACCTGTCTCAGTAGATAAAAATATGTCAAATTTTATAGGCGGCAGGTATTTCACTGTTAATTAACAACCTTAGGGCTAGCGTATAAACACGACATATTGAAATATTACTGTAAGTATAAGTTGTACGACATACTACGCAGATATTTGACACGACAGGCAAACAAAGCAGCATAAGATGTGACAGACCGAGAGGAAGGACACACACACACACCACGCACACACACCACACACACACCACATACACACACCACACACACACCACACACACACACATCACACACACGATGCACACACGGTGCACACATCCTTCACCAAAGTGAGAGGGTGGTGTGGAGGGGATGGGGAGGTGGAGGGTGGGTGTGGGGGTGGTGTTTCACTCCCCTCCACACCCACCCGATCCCATCTGCAGAAAAACATCTCTCCAGACATTCATTAGCAGCAAAGATAAAACGTCTAATTTACGAGTCGTCGCCGCCGTCTCTGTCGACGCTCGGTAGCAGAGCAGATCTGAATGGGAGTCGCTCTCAGAGCCGCTAGTGTGTCAGTACTGACACTGCCTCTCTGCCGTGGTCGTGCACTTTGGGGAGCAGTGCACTTTGCTTCAATCTGGTTTCAATTTGGTTTTAATTAGTCTTGTTAAGTACAATGACGAGCAGTTGGTTTGTTTGCCCCGGCCGGGTCAGGGTTCGTTTCAAGCCGCGTGTGTGTGCAGTGGTCCCGCTCCATCAGTATAGGAGACCTTACATGGCCATTCATACCCAGGCCTGCTTAAGATCTGGTGTGTATGTGTGTGTGTTTTCCTCTGCTATGTCAGTTACCATTGCTGGTGTTCGTTTGTATACCCGGTGTTTATACTGCCGAACACAAGGTCTGTTTCCACACTGCCTCCGGCTGGCTGTGCTGCCGAGAGACAGTGTCACTGAGTGTGCGTGTGTCTCCTGTGACTTACATTCAAACTACGCACAACAGTGATACCAACTTCCCTTTCTACATGGTACACAATTTAACCTGATCTGGGGAACTGATTGGTTAAACGTTGAGAGCAAGCTCTGTGATTGGTTAGTCCTAGCTGTCTCAGGTTTCTGGTTCCGTATTTTACACACACACACACACTAGTGACACAAAACACATCACACACATCTCGCCAATGCCTGCATCCATATGTGGAAATCTAACTAATTTAGTTGGATAAATAAATACAACAGGTAATATACTGTATCTGATATGCCTAAATTGTCCTAGAACAAAGGCTACTGGTTCTGTGTGAATGTTTGTGTGTGTGTGTGTGCGTGCGTGTGTGTATGTGCGTACATGTGTGTGTGTGTATGTGCGTACATGTGTGTGTGTGCACTGCAGAAGGAAGCTGATCTGGAGAGGGAATAGCTCATATCACACCCGACGTTCCCATTTCCTCTCACCACATCCAGGAATAGATCACCAGAGAGAAAGAGAGAGAGAGAGAGAGAGAGAGAGAGAGAGAGAGAGAGAGAGAGAGAGAGAGAGAGAGAGAGAGAGATAGAGAGAGAGAGAGAGAGAGAGAGAGAGACAGAGAGACAGAGAGAGACCCATTGCCTCCTCAGTCACAAAGATAAAAGGTAAATTATCCAATTTCTGCTTATTTTATCTACTAAAGTTCCTCTCTCTCACACACACTCACAAACACACACTACTAACCAAAACATATCTAATTTCTCTGTGTCTCATCTCACCTGATCTGAAGATGTAGAAAGAATGTGTGGTGTGGTGTTCTTATGATTTTATATTCTATTATTCAATTCTATTTACAAAACCTGGGACAAAACAAAAGGCAGACTGTGTGTGCGTGTGCATGTGTGTGCTGGTGTTCCTTAAATCACCTTAATCCCAGCTATCCAGAGACGTGGGTAAACTAAGCCATTGGCAGGAATCCTCCAGTCACCTGCTGCTGTGTGCGCTCCTCACCACCGCAGTGCAAAGTGAGCGGCTGCAGCGGTGCAGTGCTGCCCTGTGACGCTGAAACAAGTGCCCCCCACCTCCACTTCCCCTTCCCTTCCTCTGCAGAGGGCCGTTGATATAGCCACACAGCCATTGGCAGCAGACTGCCAGCTGTAGGGTGAATTAGGTAGCAAACATGCAGATTATAAATCATTCACGTGTTTACGATAGGAGTGCCAGAGTACAGCCGACTATACTGTATTCGGTTGCCACACACACAGACTAAACCCGTCACACAAACCCACAAAACAAAAACACACAAACCCACACAATCAAACACGACACACACACACAGTCAGTAGCCTACAGTGTACTCCCTTTCACTTCTTTATTTACCACAGGAAATGTGGTACACTAGGCCAGCGTAGTCAAACCACATTGACTATACCAAGATTTGTTTAACAGGGATCTGAGCATGATTAACTAGGCCAGAGTAAGTATTCAGCTTCAGTGTATGTTACTGTCACTGCAAAGGAAGCAAAAGGCGAGAGGTTAGAGTGAGAGGACCGTGTGAACCCTAACCTCTGACCCCCCTCTAGCACACTGCCTCCATTTAGCTGCATGGATATGGGGTCGTCACAGGCAGCAGCAGTATAGCTATCTCAGCTGTTAAAGTAGAGCCTCATTTGGTTCAGACACAACACAGCCAACCAGGTGAGCGGGCTATCCCTCAAAGTGTGTGTATGAAACATTACATTGTATTTTATATGGAGAATTTTTTTTAAATCTAAAAGCTGTTTAAAGTCCTGTGTAGTGAGGTCCACAAGACCACACGGAGCCAACATCTTGCCACACCTGAAGAGTGATTCAATCACATCAGAATCAGCCCTTGTGACACCCTCAGTATGCTGATTACCCACCAAACGCCGATGCAAAGGAACCATAGAATGGGGGGGGGGGCCTCCCCAATCTACCTAATCAGCCCTCCTGCTAGCTTGCAAGCTTCAAAGGGCCTGATTTAGACAACACGTCTCCAGCGACCATTTGCTATCCGTTTCGGCGGCGATTTGAACAAAGAACATACCTTGATCAGAACTTTTGAGGAAAGTGCTTGAGACTTCACCTTTACCACAAGAGTACAAGGTGGAGAATTATGAGAGGGATATTTGTGTTATGTTTGTTACTTTGTTTTAATGTTGTGTTCACTGAAATCTTGATTCTAGTAACAACTCCTTCTTCCTGAAAGATAACCACGTCATTCTTGGTATCTACACGAAGCTATCATAATAAAACAATCATTCAACTATATTTTGTAACTGTACCAAGATGTCCAGAACAATATTTGAACCATCGAATGAACCAGCCAAAGATCAGATCACACCTTTGGTAGGTGTGAAGGAAGAAGGGGGGAGTTGAGAACCCAGCTTCCCCCAATCCACATCTGACCCCAGACGGGTCCTCCCTCGAACTGTATAAAGCCCTAAGATGACCATCAATCTCTGACTCCAGCGAAACCGACCATGGCATGAACGCCATCAGGATTGGCGTTCCAAAGGACGTCGCCAAGCTTCTCCTGAGATTCAACTTCATAGTGAACGCGTCACTATCGGGACGTTTCAACAGGAGAACCAAAAACGCAATTCCAAATGCGACTTCACTGAGATCCCGCAGACTCAGTCACATGACCCAGCGCAGCCGCGCTGTGACTTCAGATTCTTCAAATGGACCTTTGGCGCAAACCGCCCTCAACATCATTGATCAACCCCTGATCAAACGTAACTATGGCTAACGCTCTTTCCTCCTCGACATGGCATTGGCGTGAGCTCTGTTTATGATTTGTAAGGATGTAATCACTGACTGTACAATTTCTGCCTTTCTTTAAGCTAGACCATTTCATTCTGTTCATTGAAACCAATCTCTCATATCAAACCCATAATCCAACTTTTCATAAGATCTGTTTACCTTACTTGAATAAATTCATTGTAAAGATATTTTGACGTGCGTGTTCACTGATGTTACGATTGGCTCTACTCTTAGAACGAATTCATTCCTTAAGATTAGACTGATTATTACGAAGGCTATTATTTAAATATTATTCAATAAGGTTTCCTCTATCCCTTTAACAATAAGAGGTGGTGCCCCCAAGAACTACATACTTTATTATAAATTAAGTATTGCTAATCTTAAACGAGCAAACCCCGCTACACCTGTAAATAGCCTAATCCTGGCCGTTTAGAAACAAGAAAACAACTTCTGTGTCACACAGGAGGAGAGAGAGATAGAGAGATAGAGAGAGAGAGAGAGAGAGAGAGAGAGAGAGAGAGAGAGAGAGAGAGAGAGAGAGGGGGGGTGGAGCGAGTGAGTGAGTGAGTGAGAGGGGGAGATAGAGAGTGAGGGAGGGGGGAGAGGGAGAGAGACAGAGAGAGAGAGAGAGAGAGAGAGAGAGGGGGGGGGGGAGAGAGAGAGAGTTATGAGGAAGAGATGAGCTGACAAAACTCTGAATGAGGAAATACGACCGAATAAGTGTGTAGTTTCGCTCTTCGTTCCCTATAGCTTTAGAAATGTCAAAAACACCACAAAAACGAACCATCACACCCGGACAAAAACACCGTGGCCTCCCTGACAAAGCATTCAAAAAAATCTTTATCGGTCCGCTAATGTAAAATATTCCGAAGATTGGCCCTATCTATGAACATGACATTAAATGGCTTTCCTTAACAACACTAGACAATCGTTCGCGTCCAAGTTTAATTACGATGACTGCGGTATGTTTGTGAGGTTTAACCATCAGCTGGCTGTTGGTGTACTGTAGGCTATGACTCGAGGTTGAGAAGCTCTAGCCTACTCAGCAGTGTGCGGAAGTACACGCACCTGCTTTAAACGAACAACCTCGGACATCATGTCACCGTCTAATTGGTTCATATGTGAATAACCACAGCAAATAAAGTGAATTACTGCAACTTGCAAAATAGCGTTAGGTAGGCCTCCAATTTCGTTATAGCCTGTGTGAGTAGGCTACGACTGTGAAGAAAGAGATTCGTTTGCTATTATTTCCCTTAGTGTCAGTAATGGTTTTCTTTAAAACCATGATTTAAAACTAGAATAAAACCATCACTGACACTAATTCGTGACTGACTATTTGAGACCCCATGTATTCACGTCGTTATTGAGATGTCATTCATCTTTATTATATTGTAATAGTCAAATTTACCTAGTTTATGCACATGATTTTGTACATTACAAAATGGTTCAGTAAACGACAGCAAGCTATGCCAAACTTCGGACCCCGGTCGACAAACACATAAACAGCCAGAGAGCTCATGCAACCATGCCGACACTTCACATTTGTTTCCACTCCGCGAAACAAAAAGGTTCCACTACCGTTTACAGCAGGTTTACAGCAGTTTCATAATCTACTTACTTTTGTTGAATCAGGAATAAAACAAGTCCAAACATACGTCGCGACACTGCCAACAGGATTTGTTGAAAAGTCGTATTTCGGTCAGTAACAACACTACCCCACTCCAAGCGGCAAGGCAACGGTCAGCGCTCGATCTCACTTTGACACCAGCGCACCGCGAGCCTCCTGCTGGCTTCTTCCTCGCACGAGATCGCCAAAGATGAATGGTGAGTGCGCAGGCGTGGACAGGATCAATTCATTACTAGAGGGAAAGCGAGCGCCAGCCGCTTCTACTGACAGGATGAGCCCAGCAGCGGCATGCGCAGGGATCAGGATATCAACACCCACTACATAACAAACCCCTTGCCACCTAAAATATCCTAACCTGCATTACAACATCTGTATTACAGCATGATGGCTGCTTGTGATAAGAAATGAAATGTTCTGTAATATTATAGGCTATTGACTAAAACATAGCTAGGCGACTTAGCCTATATCAATGTTTTTACATTAGTTTTATTTGGGATATTAGTAACAAATATGAGTTATTTAGATAACTTTATTTGTTTCAGAAATATAGGGTGTTGTGGAAAGTATCTAATCCATTGAAGGCTGGCGCTGGCTATCCCTCTCAGCCATACACAGTCTGATAAATAATTCAACTATAGCAGCATGCACCAAAACAGACCTCGCGATCGCAGAGTGAGAAGAGACGAATAAAAACAGAACTCAAGTTCAATCAACATTCTTGGATTCAAATGCCCCACGACCGGCTCAGATGGGATTACCGGGATATGTCCACTATCAATAGCTTTGGTGCTTCACTGACAGTGAGGCAGTGTTACCTAATACGCAACCCGAGCACTGAACAGAGGTTGTCCTGGATGAGAATTCACCCGCAAGCACATTCGTAACCAAAATCACCGCAACGCAACAACAAAGACCGTCTCCTAGTTCGCACCATGGTTTCCCACGGGGATTGATTATGCAGTGTAAAAGTATAAGGGGGAAAGCAATTAGGCTACCTACCGTTACTGCCTTGATTCTGTCTCCGGCGCGCTGCTACTTCCAGTCAGGAAAATGTGCTTTCCACCGCTTCTCCGCCGTTCTCCTTTAACGGGAATTTAGACAACGGTTGTGTTCACGTGGTGATGTTCGCTTTTCCTAATTGGAGGACCGGGAGTCGGTAAAACTGTCGTCTCTCCCTCTTCACCGCTCCACTCCGCTAGGAAGACGTTATAGTACAACTAGACCAATTAGCACCGTCTTAACTGAACGTGCTTGGATTTATAGGACAGGTCAACACAGGACATTGAAAACAGCAATGTAGCATCTTAAAAGTTGAACAGTTCGCTTTTTAATGTACTTCCCTAAAATGTTTAGCCAAATTAAGCTTTCGTTCTTCTTATCTTCTTACGTAAATACTCATTTAAATTGACATAAATAGGGAAGAGATATGGAAAAACGAAAGCCTACTCCCCTTACCCTGTGACCTTTCATATCTTTCAGAGTGTGCCTGTGTGGCTTATGAACAGAGAACCATTGAACTGGTGAGGGAGATGTGGGTGATGATAAGAACCAGGTTTCAGGAGAAATTTCACAACTGGGTGTGACTCCCTGGTTCCCTCGCACCAGGCATGCCAGCGGTCCTGCCTTTCCTGCAGAGCAGCATAGCATTACCTCAGACCCACACACATGCACATATACACAGAGACACAAACACATGCATGACACACACTTGCACTCTCTGTACAAACATACCGGACATACAGACATATCCTCTCTTATTTGTTGCTTTTTTGTGTGCCTTTTTCTGCTTTATTTTATTGCCACAGTAAGAGTGACAGGAAAGGCAGGGGCAGAGAGAGGGGAGGACATGCACAAAACAGAACGAGCTCGAATCAGACCCTGGCCCTTGTGTTACGGCCTTAGTCCAAGCAATACGGTCTCTACCCGATTAGCCAGCTACACACACACTTTCTTTCAGCACGGCCTACTTTCCCTACAGCTCAGCACAGACAGAGAGCCTGTTTCTGCATTCTCCACTTACTCACAAAACACACAGACGTTTTTTTCAGACACACTGGGCATTTCTTTTGATTCATGGTGGATTCAGCCGAGTACATTTCGAACCATGCTGTGTCTGTGGTCCAGCCCACATTCAGGCCATGCTGTGTCTGTGGTCCAGCCCACATTCAGGCCATGCTGTGTCTGTGGTCCAGCCCACATTCAGGCCATGCTGTGTCTGTGGTCCAGCATACATTCAGGCCATGCTGTGTCTGTGGTCCAGCCTACATTCAGGCCATGCTGTGTCTGTGGTCCAGCATACATTCAGGCCATGCTGTGTCTGTGGTCCAGCATACATTCAGGCCATGCTGTGTCTGTGGTCCAGCATACATTCAGGCCATGCTGTGTCTGTGGTCCAGCATACATTCAGGCCATGCTGTGTCTGTGGTCCAGCATACATTCAGGCCATGCTGTGTCTGTGGTCCAGCATACATTCAGGCCATGCTGTGTCTGTGGTCCAGCATACATTCAGGCCATGCTGTGTCTGTGGTCCAGCATACATTCAGGCCATGCTGTGTCTGTGGTGAACCACATGTGTCGTTACACGCAGCACAGAGGTGGAGAGGTTATTTAAAGATCTCGCCAGCGGCCACAACAGCATAGACCCCTGAAAAGATAACAGGAAGAAGAGTGTGGACTACTCCCTGTCCCCCTTTCATCTCCCCCAATCCAATACAAACCCCCGGCAGTGCGTCCCAATACCCCTACTACCATACTATGTAGTATGACAGAGAAAAAAAAACATAGTATGACAAATGCAGTATGACAAAAATACCAGGATGTCCAACTGCATTCAGTGGTGCTTATCAGAATGCAAGCCAGCATGCACAGCAGAAGATAGGTCACAACTGAACTACATACATGACACGGTGACAGCAGCAGAGCTGTCCTCGCTTGGAGGTTTTGCCCCAAACCCTTTTTCAACAACATAAAATGTTTACATAATGAACATGTGACAGATGTCTAACCGAGACTGTCACATGCCATGGCTCAATGTTGTAACGAATTAAAAGGTCCCAATTGTATGCAGACGGCATGCAACAGTACATACTGTAGAAGGGTAGCTGAGGTATGTGTGCTTTAAAGGTAAAGATTAAAAGTATGTGATTTGAGATGAAGGGTGTGTCTTCCTTCCCCTCCTTTGTCCTTTGATCCCCTTCCACACCCTCCTCTCTCCTCCCCTTTTTGTATCCTTCCTTTCCCTAGTGCACGGTACAGCAGAACAAGGCAGAGCAGGGAGCCAGTCAATGGTGAAAGGTAAATTTAGATTGCATGTGGGCTGCAGGTGCTGCTCTCTAAGACGTTGGTGTAGAGAACAGTCATCCTTGCTGGTCTCTCTCTCTCTCACCCTCCCTCTCTCCTCTCTCTTTCTATCCGTCCTAATATCTTTCCAACACAGACTATCTGGCCATCTGTTCGTCCCAGAGTATTGTGAAGCAGTGTTAACAATGTCTAGGTTGTGGGAGGATGTTGGGGTGCACCTGTGTTCTCCAGACACCCCTGGAGTCATTAGCTTCACTTTTAGACCACAGGCCCATCCCCGTCATCCTGGCAGATAGAAAACACAGAGGATCTCTACATTAGAGGACAAAAAGAGCACATATCTGGTTATCCTCCACCCCCCCCTCTCTCCTTCCCCGCTTCCACTCCCTCTATCCCCTTCTACCTCCCTCCCTTCTTCCTCCTCCTCCTCTTCTCCACACACAGTAGCACAAAGCCTGCCATCTGACACCTCTCTAAGGGGTTGATTTGAGAGTTGTCTTATTGGTGCTCTGCAAACACACACACAAACGAATGCTCTGTGTAGACTTTGACAGAGAGAAGGGGTGTGTTCCAACTGCAGCCCAGATTGATGTGATTCAGGCCAACAGACAGACTGATCCCCTTCTAGCACATCCTTCATGCCACAGTGGGTTGCCCACTCTTGGGCTTTGGTGGGTGTCCTGGGTGACGTGTGTGTGCTGTGTGTATATGTGTGTGTTGTGTGTGTCCCCCAGGTGGCCGGAAACATGCCAAGTTGTCTCAGTGTGTGTCCACGCTGTGTCTGGGCAGACAGGCAGGATCATGGAGAGAGTCCAGAGATGAGTGACAGCAGGACTTCACCCCCTACCCTCTGATGGGGAGAGGAGTGTAAAGTTGACCTAGAGAAGACTGTCTTTGTGTGTATGTGTGTGAGTGTCTGTTTGTGTATGTGTGTGTTTGTGTGTGTGTTCAGTTGTTGGTTCAGTACCACCTGGCTGTCAGACCATCACCAAAGCAGGGGGCGAAGTGTCGTGCTGGGTGGAGGGTGTGTATGAGTGTCTGTATGTTTGTGTGGGTATTTGTGTGTTTGTTTTTGTGTGTGTGTGTGTGCCCAGGCAGGTCGGGCTCACAGTCACCAGATGGCAGTGCCATCGTGGCATGGGCATATGGCAAGAACGGGTGGGAGAGGGGGTGGAAGGAGAGAGGCAGGAGGCAGGAGAGGGGGTGGAAGGAGAGAGGCAGGCAGACAGGAGAGGGGTGGACAGACAGTCAAGATACAGAGGCAGAAAAGAAGGAGATATGGAGAAAGACAGGATAAAGACAAACTGGCAGAGAGGTAGAAAGACAGAGAGTCAGAAAGGTCGAGAGATGATGGGCAGACAGGAGAGGGAAAAGCAGACAGACGGGAGAGAGACAGACAAGACAGATAAGAGAGACAGACAGGCAGACAAGACAGAGACAGACAGACTGGCAGAGAGGTGTTGTCAAGGGGCAGGCAGACAGACAGGAGAGAGACGGAGGCCACAGATAAGGAAGATCCTCCTCAGAGATCCTTCCGTTCCTGCGACCTGTGCAACGATGCGCGCAAAGCATCCTGTGACATGATCTAACAAGGAGTGAATAAACACATTCTCGCCGCCTTGCATCTGCTGGTCTGTAATTTCCAGTGATGCAATGTATGTGTCAACAGTCTGTCTTTGTACCTCTGTGTGTGTCCGTGTGTGTGTCTGTGTATATATCCTAATTTGAGTTTGTAGTGTGCAGGTTGGGGCAGCTGTCTGTGTTTGGAGGTTTCTATTGTCGCAGTTTGATCGATGAGGCTGTCTGGCAGGAAACATACAAACACAGGGCAGGTCTGTCTAAAGGTTCTTTGTGTTGCATGTGTCTCTCAGGGTGTGAGAGCGTGTCAGAGGGGGAGAGAAGGAGAGGGGGGGGAATATATTTGTGGTGATATTTAGTGAACATCTTTCTTTCTTTCACTCATTTAAAGTTTAGCCTTCACTTCCTGTCAATACACAAACACACTCACACAAACACACCTACACAAACACGCCTACACAAACACGCCTACACCAACACGCCTACACCAACACGCCTACACAAACACGCCTACACAAACACGCCTACACCAACACGCCTACACCAACACGCCTACACCAACACGCCTACACAAACACGCCTACACAAACACGCCTACACCAACACGCCTACACAAACACGCCTACACCAACACGCCTACACCAAGAACGCCTACACAAACACGCCTACACCAACACGCCTACACCAACACGCCTACACCAACACGCCTACACAAACACGCCTACACAAACACACCTACACAAACACGCCTACACCAACACGCCTACACCAACACGCCTACACAAACACACCTACACCAACACGCCTACACCAACACGCCTACACCAACACGCCTACACAAACACGCCTACACACACACACTGGCACACGCACACCTGTCTCCATTCTACAATGTGAGCTGAAGGCTGAGTAAGCTGCCTAGGGAACATCTGTCGCCATAATAGGTGCTAGAGAGATCAGTCAGACCCTCACACACACACTCACACACACACTCACTCCAACCAACCTGATAATTACTTTTGTGTAGCTCACTTTCCTGCTGGTCTGGTAGGCTTGCCTCAGCCAGCCCCTCTGACGCTTCTGTTACTGTAACACATGGTCATACATTACATTTACATTTAGTCATTTAGCAGACGCTCTTATCCAGAGCGACTTACAGTAAGTACAGGGACATTCCCCCGAGGCAAGTAGGGTGAAGTGCCTTGCCCAAGGACACAACGTCAGTTGGCATGACCGGGAATCGAATTACTAGCCCGACTCCCTCACCGCTTAGCCAACTGTCATACACACACATACACACACACACACACACACACACACACAAACACACACACACACCTACACCCACATAACGGAAGTATTTGAATAGCTCTAAAACACCACTAGCTATTCACTTTCTATAACCGTGTTAGACTGAGCTGGAGAGGTACAGAAACAGATGGACTGAGAGAGCGAGAGCGAGAGAGAGACTGAGAGAAAGGAAGAGAGAAATAAAGACAGAAAGAGCTAAATGATAGAGAATAGGTGATGGCTGTTGTCTTTAATCTCTGACAGAGTCTTCAACGCTGACAGGCTGATCCATTGGGGTTACTACTGATCAGTGATAACACACTTGATTGGCCCAGAGATGTGACCTTGAATCCCATTGGCTAGGATGAAAAACCCCTAGGACTGCTACCCCCATCGCTATCCTTCCTCTCCTCCACCTCCCTCCTGCCTGTACTCCTCCAGTCCCTCTTCTGTTTCCTAAAAACCTCTCCTTTCATCTTCCTGTCTCCTTCCCGTTTCTCTCCACCCTCCCCAGAGACCCCAGCCTCTCTTGGTTTATCCTCCAGCTCTTCAAAGCAGATACACATGAGACACGAGACATCAAAATAGATAGGTAGATAAATAGATAGATAAATAGATAGATAAATAGATAGATAAATAGATAGATAGATAGACAGATAGATAGACAGACGGATGGACGGATAAGTCCAGCTGGTCTGGAGGGATGGTTCCTGCTCTGGTCCAGACAGCAGACCTCAGGTGTGAGCAGGCTGCCTGAGAGCTCTGCTAGAGCAGAGGGTCCCTCTAATGGATGTATAGAAAGTATGATCACACAAGCAGAAAGAGCAGCCCTGAAAGCCACTTCACATCAGCAGAGAACAAGCTGCCGACAGCAGATGAATGTGTGTGTGTTTGTGTGTCTGTACGTATGTTCGTATTTTACATAGGATAGGATTATTTCTTTGTGTCTGAATTCACTAATCATTTTCAATCAACTTTCGATCATCAGTGACAATTGTACACAATACAAAAAAACAACAATGAAAAACCCAGTAATGAGTAATGACTGGGATTAAATGACCACACTGCTGCTGTTTGTGTTTCATATGTCATTTGCTAACCGAGTGTAGTATTGATTTCGGACACAGAACACTGAGACACAATGTTGATCATCTCTGAGTCGATGGCAATGCCTGTTTCTGTCTCTCCTCTAGCATCTCTGGGATGAAGAAACAAAATTGTCTTTTTATTTGTGTTGCTCCGGCAGCAGAACAAGCTGAGTGTTGGGAAAGTTTCCATTGAACCAGCGTGAATCATGAATCCTGTCAGAGAACAGAAATAAAGGGACATTTCAACATAAAAATCAACGTTTTCCAAATACCTTCTGACGCTCAGCAATGGTATGAGGAGCTACAGGCTTGTACACATATAGAATTTAGCATAAATTACAGTAATGTATAAATAAATCATCTCATACCTTTTTACCAGACTGTGTCTTACCTATATGGTTTGAAATAAGCACGTTTACCTTTTACACACATGTATATACACGCACACACACACACACACACACACACACACACACACACACACACACACACACACACACACACACACACACACACACAAACACACACAGTCAAGTGTAGGCTTGTCTAAAAAAAACGACAAAACATTCATTAATCATTAGCATAAAACATAATTTATGCAGTTTTGCTGCATATCTAGGACAGATTGGCCTTGAAATAGAGATCTGTGTCTCAAAGGGATGCCCAACACAACATGAACGAGTGGAAAGTATGTTTTGCTGCACATCCACCACTCAACACAGAGGCAGGGATTCTCGCTGTGAGATCGGGAAATAGGGAACAAAAGCATGGTCTAACTTCAATGTCGTTCCAATGCCTCTATTCTATAGGCCTTCCTAATGATAGACTCACCTTGGGCTACTGCACTGACAAAGGTCAAACTCCTAAGATCTTGAGCACGTCTTCGTTTGAACAGTCTCTGGCTCTCGTGTGTGTGTGTGTGTTTGTGTGTGTGGGTGAGCACTCTCAGGCTCATATGTATGTGCGTGTGCATGTGTGTGTTGTGGGTGCTAGTTCACCGAGAACGTTAAGAACAAAGTAAATCTCTAGGATTTAGACCTGCAGGAGCCAGCATGATTGATACCTTTCATCACCTCTCTCCTCCCTCTACCCTCACCCACCCATCCTCGCTCCTTACCTCTCTCCCTCCTCTTTCTCCCCCTTTTCCTCTCTAACCTCTCCCCCTATTGCTCAGAGGCCCGTCTCCTGCGCCCTCCCTCCCTGTGCAGGTCTGTCCTGAGGGCTGAGACTCAGTATCTTCCACACTTTGAAGGAAAGCAGCAGAGATATTAACATGGGCAGGATAATCCTGCACTAATGTGGCTAGGTCCTTAATCGGCTTGCTTTATTTGTGTGCCTCGCGTGCTTGGTTTAAAGGTGTTAATTGCTTCTGGTTTTAGAAAGGCATGCGTCTATCCCCTCTTTGGCCACACACACCCACACACACACACGCGCACCCACACACACACACACCCACACACACATACACACCCACATAACCACACACTCACACCAACACACACCCACACTCACACACCCACACATACACACACACATACACACCCACATACCCACACATACACACACACACACACCGTTGTGCGCGTGCACGTGTGCAGCCAACACGCCCACACATCGCTGTGTGTGCACAGCCACACTATATGCTAACATCGTACAGATGAACACACACACATGGTTCATTATTCCAGGGCAGAGAGCGGAGTCAGGA
Organism: Osmerus eperlanus; assembly: GCF_963692335.1. NCBI lineage: Eukaryota > Metazoa > Chordata > Actinopteri > Osmeriformes > Osmeridae > Osmerus > Osmerus eperlanus. The sequence continues at coordinate 5,500,270 of NC_085031.1, forward strand.
GCCTCGGTGTCCTGGTTTGGGGGCGGAACCACGAGACACATTTCTCACATGTCTCTGTGCTCTTGGGTGGATGATGGAGAGCGAGCACAGTCGGCTTCACACTGCACTCCCTCTCGCTTGTTTGGGAATGAGGGGTTGCAGGTCTAAACTGGGACCAGACTGCCATCAGACTGGGCTTAGTCCACACAGAGCCAGCATCTGGCCCTCAGTCTAGCCAAACACACACACACACACACACACATGCACACACACACACACACACACATGCACACACACACAAGACACAAGCACAATACACCCACACCCACTCACTACACACATCCACACAGAAAAATGAACAAACATACGTGTGCGCACTCGCATATACTGTAGAAGACGCCCGCACACAGTGTGACAGACACAGAGTCATCCAGGGTCACTGGAGGCCACTGTTCACATCGACAGCTCTCTGCTCCATTTGCCGGTAATGGTGTGGTCTGTGAGTGAGTGAGTGAGTGTGTGTGTGTGTGTGTGTGTGTGTGTGTATTTGTCTGTGTGTCTGAATGTGTTCGGTGTGCGTGGGATGTAGTATTAACTGTGTGAGTGTGTATGTGTGTGTATGTGTTGGTGTGCATATTCTAGGGTTGTTTTATTGCCCGAACAACCAAAACTATGCCCCTTGATTTGATGGAAGAGGGGGAAACTGGACAGTATATTAATATACACCAAGTATGCTGGAATTGCAGATATTTGACTGTGGGTTAAAATGGGACAAGAATGGTCAACATAAAGCTTAATGGAAATTATATTTGACAACATTGATAATAAAAAAAAAAATCCAAGACCAAAATTGTTACAAAATTAAGTTGGTGCTGGGCTAGACATAATGTAATTATGAATATGCATATTCATATCTTGTTGTTACAGTTTTTCTCAATTGTTTACACACAAATACTGGTACTTGAGACACAATGACCACAACATGTAACTCATGCACCAACCCCATGAACCAATTGTGCTAAACTACAAGCACAATTCCTGCTTTACACTCAAATTGCAGTTCTAACACACACTTTTTTCAAAACACTACACACAATTCTCTGCATTTGGCACAATTTTCATGAAGAAAATCTTTTGTTTTCACAAAGAACACACTGCCATTCAAATACGCACACTGACTCATCGCATGGACAAACACCTGTCACACAGTTTTACAAATAGCAATCAGAGCTTTAGAATAAAAGGGCAACAGGTGACCTTTTCTGTTTTTGAGCAATGGATGCCAACATTGGAAGCAGAGGAGTGAGAGTAAGAGGAGGAGGACAGGGAGGACGAGGATGAGGAAGGCCAAGGACCATAATCTCTGATGAGATCCAAGCCGCTTTGGTTGACCATGTAGTCAACCATGGTCTAACAATGAGGGAGGCGGGGCAAAGAGTACAGCCAAATTTGAGCAGGTACACTGTAGCATCCATCATCGGGACTTTCCGAAATGAGAATAGGTAAGAAATCTACTCTCACTACAAAATTGCAGTAGGCCTACTGCATATCAATACAGTACTCAATGAGTACAGTAGTAAAGTATTGCCTGTGGACTGTTCTGTAGGACTGTAAAAATAAAGTATGTTTCAAGTATTTGGAAAATGTATTCCTACTTTGTATTCCTACACAGTATTTACAGTATTTTACTATATGTTTGGCAGAACTGAAAGATTACCAACACAAGGTGGTCGGGAACATCTTCTGTCTCCTGAACAGGAAACTGAAATCATGAACATGGTCCTAGAAAATAACGCCATAACATTACGGCAAATACAAAGAAAAATAATAATAATGTAACTGTATACACTATACAGTAAATTATTCTGTTGTTTTGTATGTAAACCGCTGTATGTGCAACTTTGTGTTGGTTGGGATGTACACTGTGTACATATATGTAAAATATATTTGTTACCGTGTATGTCTGTGTTCTGAGTATAAAAACAATATTCTCAAATATTTTACAACACACTTATGTATGTACTGTCTGTAGTAAATGTAACACTGAACAAAAAAAGGCCTAACTCACTATGATGAATGAAGAAGAAGTGTTTTCCATTCATCATAGTGTTTTACATTGAGCACATCAGTGTTCAAATGGTTCTTATAAATGTCTATTCATATGATGGTTTGTGTTTGTCATTTGAAAACAAAATACCATTTTGAGATTAAATAACATTGTTTTGAATGTTAAGTTTAATTTTGCAGGAGAAGTGAGGGGTTTTGCCCATTGTGTGTGTGCTTTTTTGATTTGTGTGTAGAGTTCTGAGAGTATGAGGTATGCATTCAGAAAATGTGTGTAACCAATCAAGAAAAACTGTAATATCCTCAGATGGAAAGATAATGAGGATAGAGAGGGGAAGTAGAGAAATATCGAGACAAAGTGAAGGCAGGGAGAGAAAGAGAGAAAAAAAGAGAGAAGTGTAGATAGTTTCACAGTTAAACAGAGAGGTGGATCTTAAGCTAATTGACAGTTTCAGATCTGCTGTTGCTGCTAAGATAACACCTGCAGAAGGTTCAATCTCTTTTTGCCTCTCTCTCTACATCCCTCTCTTTCTGTATCTATGTCTCTCCACCGCATTCTATCTTTCTCTCTACCTCTCTCTTTCTCATCCTCTCTCCAAATTCTCTTTTCTCTCCTTTCTCTCTGTACCTCTCTCTCCATTTTTTCTTCTCTCTCGTTCTCTCCACGCCGTTCTCACTACCGCTCTCTGTTTACCTCTCTTTCTTTCTTTCTCTTTCTCCCACCATATTCATTTCATGTCCACTCTTCACTTTAACACCTTCCTATTCCATTTGTCCTGTCCCCCCCCTCCGCCCTCCCTACCACCATACCTCTTTTCTTCTCTTCCGCCTCAGCTGTCAGTGTTCCTGGGAAAATGTCAGGCAGGACTGTCAAGACACCCCCCACCCCCTCCTCCCCCCGTCAGAAACACACTCCAGCATGAGAGCCCTGTTCTCTAGCCCACTCTACACCCCTGCTCAACGCTGTATCTGGGCAAGGAACCTGCCACAAGCCATGATGCGGCAGAGGTGGTTTGAGACTGACACACCCTCAGCCAGTCCTCATGGCACCTTTTTGTCTAATGGTACAAGATTCGGCTTCACAAACTAGAGGCCGGGGTTCAAAGTTTACTGCTTGGCAGAGAGGTGGAAAAGACGATACAGGTCAGAGAATGCAGCTGCATAAACATACACACGAAGAGAGAGAGAGAGAGAGAGAGAGAGGCAGGAGAGAGAGAGAGAGAGAGAGAGAGAGAGGGATGGAGGGAGGGAGAGAGAGAGAGAGAGAGAGAGAGAGAGAGAGAGAGAGAGAGAGAGAGAGAGAGAGAGAGAGAGAGAGAGAGAGAGAGAGAGAGAGAGAGAGAGAGAGGGAGGGAGGGAGGGAGGGAGGGAGGGAGGGAGGGAAAGAGAGGGAGCGTCTCAAAGTAATTCCTTCATCTCATGCTCAGAGACAGTAGGACAGGAGGTCAAAGCTCGTCATAATTTACCAGATTTGTACTGCTGCACACACACGCACGCATGCATGCAAACGCCCACATGCACACAGACACAACTGAGGAACATGTTGTTGTTGATGTTGTTGCTCTGTGCTTTTGAATTTTCAAGTTCGAGTTCAAGTTTGTTTATTATTTTATGAAGTGGCATACATGGATGTGCCAACAATACTATTCTTATAGTTAAATTAAGGAGTTCTTATATGCATATGTTAATCACTATCAGTAAATCAGCTGTTTGATTGTCATTTGGTCATGTATGCTATTCTATGAATTCATTCACACATTGGAGATGGACAGAACTTTTTTCCACCATAGTATTCACAGAACAATGACGTTCTCTACCTACAAATTTAGGTTTCTCTCTCACTCAAAACTAAAATGTTCATTCCAGACTGGCGTCCACTGGTTCTGTTCCTAATGGTGTCGTGACCTGAGTGTAGACAGGTAGTCAGGATATAGGGGCTGGAGCGAATGCCTTGTTCAGTATTTATAGACTGTTTGTAAAGCAGCAAGGAGATTGCACCTGTTTGTCTGAGGAATGTCTCCTCGCAAACAAGCTGCCTTATTGAGACAAGACCACCTGCTCCTCAGAGACCACCAACACTGGATCATGTGACTAACTAGGAAGTACTGACAGCCATACCAGGAGGAGTCACGCATTGACAATAAAGGGAACATGACCTCCTGTGTGTCTGGGTCTCTAACAAGCAGAATCACCCAGCCGGATGCCAGCAAGCTGTCCCACTGCCCTTCCCTCCGCTATTAGGAGCAATTTATCTCTCTCCAACACACACATACACACATACACAACAGCAAGAGACGAACATCAATGAAAAACACACACACACAGACACATGTTCCTACATAAATTCCTTGCGCCCCGAACGCACACACCAGCAAGAGACAAACAGCAGTCAAAGACATGCACATACATACAGTACTCACACACAAACATAACTTCCACATAAACACACATCCACAGCATACCACACACCAGCAAGAGTTAGCATTCACACACACACACACACACACACATACACGCATGCCACAACCTACACATAGACCACAATACATACATCCAACACAGAGAGACATATCATTAAAGAGTGGCTATTCTGGGTTCACCGCCTGTGGCCATATCTCCTCCACAGCTTTGTTTGCAGCCAAAAAGTTTTTAATAAGCACTAACGGAAATAAACGAGCAGATTAAAAGATGAATCTTTTGAATTATTCAGCACAGAGGCTGGAGGCCGCTGCAGCTGAGTGACAGGGCATGCTAATATCCTGCCCTCCCTCCCTGGAACAGAGAGAAACGATGACAGCCTCTCACAGGACTATACTGGAGGAGGGTGGCCAATACACAGAGGAGGAGAGACAGGTGTTTTGCATATTACCCATCTGACAGGAGCCATGACACAGTTGGATGTAAGAGTTCAGCTTCATGCAAAGGGAGGATTACCATTTATGATGCTACTCTCCATGCTTTTGGACACATCGGAAGACATCGCTAAATCACAAAAAATGTCAAGTAATCTTTAAAGTCTTTGCTATGGTGATATTATTATTTCTTTCAACAAAAAATACGGCTAAAAAAGATAAGAAAGGAGAGAGAGGGAGATAGAGAGAGAAAGAAAGAGAGAATGTGTGTGTTTGTCTGAATGAGGGGAGAATACGGCAGTGGCTATGTGTGTGTCTTTGTGTGACGGAGAAAGCAGAGAGAAAGTGTGTGTGTGTGTCTGCGTATGTGTGTGTCCTCGGTCTAGTCTCCAGAGACTCTGCAGACGTAAACCTCAGGCTCAGTAAAGACTGAGATAAAAGAAAAGGAGAGAGGCAGGGTTGGAACAAGGATGGAGGGAAGGAAGAGATGGAGACGGGTACAGGGAGTAGAGACAGGCACATAGGGAGGGAGGGAGGTTATGCAACATTGTGTGTTTTCACTGTCTCATCACTATCAAACACTGGAGGGGGATGGGGAGAAAGAGAATCTCATATTTCGCATGAATCAATAATACAGACTAGAGAGTGCTATCAGACAGTCTGTACTGTCAGAGCTCATAGAACACTCTGCTCTGCCTTCATCTTGCATGATCTGGAGCTCTGTGCTGTGGGTTCTATGGCTGACTAAGGTTCTCAGCTAAGGAACCGTACTATTCGAAGTAAGAGACCTCCCGCTGGTCTGAAGTTAATTTTCAACACGTGTCAGACGTCACATTAGACAAATGCTCACACAAGCACACACCCCGTAATGCTACAAGTGGGGGAAAGCTTTTGATATTTGTGATGTCAGTGTCAACCAGGATCTGATACTGCTTTCTGCACAGCTACCTGCAAGTACACATGTGACTGTTTGTGTGTGTGCGTGCATGTGTGTGTGTGTGTGTGTGTGT
>NC_085031.1:5511174-5537995 GCF_963692335.1 Osmerus eperlanus
TGTTCAGGTGGGCGAGAGAGGGCGAAGAGAAGGAAGGCAAAGAGAGAGAGAAATGGGGAGAGAGTGATGGAAAGAGGACGGCTATTTACATTATAGCATTGGCTCTCGAACAGTAGCAGAGACAGGAGAGAGAGAGAGAGAGAGAGAGAGAGAGAGAGAGAGAGAGAGAGAGAGAGAGAGAGAGAGAGAGAGAGAGAGAGAGAGAGAGAGAGAGAGAGAGAGAGAGAGAGAGAGGAGAACTGAGGAGGAGCAGGGGTCAGAGAACACCTGCTGTTCCTCCTCTGAGCAGAGAGGAACACGGACCAGGAGTCACCTTGAGCTGGCGAGACAGTCTTCATTAGAGAGGACACACATACAGGCTTCATCATCTCACCAGGTCCTCAATGTTGTTCCCGTGAATAACTCAGACTGGGGTGGAAGCAGAGGGTGTACAAAGTGTGTGTGTGTGTGTGTGTGTAGGGGGAGGGGTGTGTACAGGGGGCAGGTGAAAGACTTGCCTTCCCTGTTTCCCATTTCAATCAAAACCCAGAGCACTCGTCGAGATGGCAGATGTCTTTAATGTACAACCACAACTTTCCTCTCCCTGGCTCCCATCTAACCTAGACAGATATCAGATTAATCTCCTCCTCCTCCTCCTCCTCCTCCTCTCCTCCGTGGAGGTGTGTTGCGGAGGGGGGCGCTGGACTAGGGAGGATCAGAGCAGTCTATTGTTGTCTCCTCCTCCCCCTGCTCCAAAACACCAGCCCAGCCAGAATGGAGAGGACAGTGAGCACCACCCCCACCACCGCCCCCACCAGGCCAGGGCTGAGGCCTGGGGCTAGAGTAGGATGTCTGGTCCAGTTGGTGATCACCTTAGATGGGTCAAGTGGAATGGTGACCTCCCTGCCTTGGTGCTGGACCACACAGGAGAGGTTGCTCTCCTTCCACTCCTCACGTCTGACAGAGAGAAGAGATCTGCATGGATGGAACAAGAATTGTTCAAAGAGAGACAGAGAGAAATCATTTTGAATTCAATGATGAATGGAATAACACATAGTCATATCACTTCTTCACATTCGCTTCTTAACACAGTTCAACTTGGTGCTGATTGGTGGATACAACTATTGCTGTCCTCCTGACCTCAGCTGTAAGGTTCCGTCCGGGTTGGGCAGCGTGTCTCTGTACTCCACGTCCTCATGGTGCTCCACTCCGGCCTTGGTCCAGTAGATCAGCGCTTCTCTGGGGTAGAAGCCTGATGCCAGGCAGCTCACTGGGGAGGAGGGGGCAGACTGGAACAGCGAGATGGAGGGAGGAGCTGGAGGAGGGGGGAGGGGGGGGTTAAATGTGTTTTGTGGATACTGTAAGAGTGTGTGTGTGTGTGTATGTGTGTGTGTGTGTGTGTATGTGTGTGTGTGCTCCTGTCGTACCTATCCTCTCCAGGGTCTCCCTGGCGTAGCTCACATACTTCCTCAGCATTTCAGGACACTCCTTAGTGAAGTACCACTTCAAGTATTTCAGTTCTCTTGTCAGACTGTTCCACTTCCTGGCCAGAGGCTCTGCTTCGGGCATGACCGCCTCCCACTTCAGCGGGACCGCCTCCCACTTCAGCGGGACCGCCTCCCACTTCAGCGGGACCGCCTCCCACTTCAGCGGGACCGCCTCCCACTTCAGCGGGACCGCCTCCCACTTCAGCGTCCCAGTCTTCATGTCCATCCATCAAGTCTTTCCCATCGTAACCATGGTGATGGTACGCGTCCTTATGCCCGCTGGCCGAGTCCCAGTCGCAGCCATACAGGTTCTGGAAGGTGTGAATGGTGTCCGGCTGTGATTGGTTGAACTGCTGCTGAAGGTAGGCGAGGAGCGCTTTGAAGCCGTGGTATTGGTTGGTGAGATACTCGTTGAAGAGCTCCCAGAGGTACTCGCTCGCGTTCCGCTCCATCCAGGCAGAGCGAGGCACCAGGGTCTAACTGACGCTGTCAAAGTACTCAAAATGGTGGCCGTCTAGCGCACCAACCACAGTGAACTCTGGGAAATCGGTTATTCAAATGCATTCTAATATGATTAGAATTGTAAGAGCATGCTAGCTAGTTTAGCTAGTTTACACAGCTTAGCAGGTTGTAAAATCAGAGGATGGCAGCGTGATTCTACGCAAAACTCAAACTACCAAACATAAAGAACATAAACACAAACTATTAGTTAAATTGAAACCTAGCATCTCAAAATAAAACAGCAAATGTGGGCCTCGTCTCTGGTTCTGAGCCAGAAGAGCTCTAGAGGATCGTGGATCTACTGACCTGCAGAAACAGCGAGAGCCCAGAGCGACAGGAGAACGACCCGCTTCATCTCACCAACCCGCTAGACAGGTCCAATGTGGAAGTTCTCCTGCACCTCCTCTTGTCACTTCTCAGTCAGAGTCAGAAAGAGTCAGGTTGAAAGGATCACATCGGAAAAATACAGGTTAATCTATAACCAGATGAAGGAAGCGATGAGATGGATGGTCAGGCACCAAAGGTCCTCTTCTGGGGCAGGAGGATCATGGGTCGTGGTGTGAGTCACTGTGGGGACACACACACACCGACACGTCTCCACACACACATCCATGCAGACACAGACACACATACGCACTGTACATATCCGTCCTGCAAAACAGACACCCACAGACACATGCTGCATTAACACACAGACACACTCACACACACTTCCACTTCCACACACCTCTCCAGGCCACCTCCCTAGTTTATTTATTCATTCCCTGGTCATGCTCTGCCCCCAAAAGATTTGACTCTCTCTGTCTGATCTGTGTCGGTGAGTGTAGAACCTTTCTGCATGTCATCCATCTTCTTGCTCTCTCGCTCTCTTACCCCCTCCCCTCCCCACGGAGCCAAAAGAGGACGTGGTTGGGTCAGAAAAGGAGAATAGGAGAAAGACTGGGTAAGGAGGAAGAGGAACAGTGGGCAGAGGAGAGGGGGAGGAAGAGGAACAGTGGGCAGAGGAGAGGGGGAGGAAGAGGAACAGTGGGCAGAGGAGAGGGGGAGGAAGAGGAACAGTGGGCAGAGGAGAGGGGGAGGAAGAGGAACGGTGGGCAGAGGAGAGGGGGAGGGGTGGGAGAGAGCAGAGGTGGACAAACAGAGGAGAGGTGGTGAAAGTGAACTATGAATTATTGAGGTCTTGTTTTGGTCCAGTTGAAATTACAGCTCTGTATCTCAGAGAGCGAGATACAGAGAGAGAGACAGAGAGAGAGAGACAGAGACAAATAGAGCCAGAGAGAGAAAGAGAGAGAGAGAGAGAAATAGAGAGACCTGAACAGATTCAGGTCAGGTGGGACCATCATTCAAGGTTACAGCCTAGTTCTGTCGCACAAATCCTCAGTGGCACCCAGTGTGGATTGAGACCTGGAGTCCGTTCACCATTAGACTATGAAGGCATCTTCACTGCCCTCCAGTCCCCTTCTCTCAATGACAGGGCTGACATGGTCCCCTAACCACTCTGTGATCTACCCCTCTGAGAACGATGCTTATTTGAGGATCCTGTTCCCCCATTTTAGCCGTGAGCAGCCCGCTGTGTGTTTACACGTAATTAGGATGTGTTTGCTATCATAACAAGCTTCCATTCCACACAGATACAAGACCACTTTAGCCGTAATTAACCGTTCAAACAAGCGTCTACTTACACTAAGCTAATTAGATGCTGATAAGGAGGACTCAGTGACAATCGAGTGTGTTTATATCAGTCAATGCTGGTTGTTATTTCCCTTTCACACATTCCTAATCCAGACTGATTACAATCTGTCTTCACCATTCTCCCATACAGAACCAAGTAAATACACAAAAGATTCTAAAACCACACAATAAGTCAACAACATGATATCAAAATTAAACTGTAGTTTAATTTGGCATCTGGATGCAGGTTTTTTTTTTTGTTCTTTCTATAAAAATATTTCTTGTTTTTGATCGGTGATATAGGTTTTTGATTATTGTCTACCCTCTAGTGAACGAGTTAGGCTACTGCAAGCAATATATAAAAACTAGACCACGACTGAAGCAGTTGAAGTACTATATCTACTTCTTCATGTGTGCTGTGTTGTGCTGGACCATCCTGTATGAAAGCATTAGAATACATTAAACATTGATGGTGTCAAATAGAATAGAATGGGATGTGTCTCCAAGCGAAAAAGAGTATTGTCATACCTCAGTATGGTTACTCTGGGTGGGGCACCAACCACACACACACGTGAGAACACACACACACACACACATGCAAACACACAGGAAGTGAGACCGAAGACAACACGAAGAGAGAAGTAGTAGTGTAAATATAATCTTCTGCTTTTCAGTGCCAGTAATAACTACATGTGTTAATGGCTGTGCTGGTTGTGAGCTGAGCATCTGTCTTGCAAACCCAACAAGAAATGTATCATTAACTTCACTCTCTGGGCAAAGGTCTTGTACCTGAGTGAATCACAAACATGCAGGCGCACCGACTCACCCACTTTCTCTTTCTTTCTCTCTCTCTCTCTCTCTCTCTCTCTCTCTCTCTCTCTCTCTCTCTCTCTCTCTCTCTCTCTCTCTCTCTCTCTCCTCTCCCCTCCACTCAGTGTACTTTCCTTCTTAGCACAGGAAGTTGTTGGCCCAGCCTCTACACACACATTTCTCTTATGGATAGGAAATGTGGTTATACGAGACACTCACTCGCCTTATCAACACCAGAGAAACAACTCTCTCCCTTCATCTCTCCCTCCTTTTCATCTCCCATCACATCCTACCTGCAGTGGGAAACATCAGCCACACCATGAGCAAAAAGAAACTGAGTGAGTACTGTGTGTGTTTGCGAGTGTGTGTGGATGTTTGCGTTTTTGCTGTTGCGTTTGTGTTGGGTGTGGGCAAGCGGTTCTGTTCTCACACAGGTAAAAAAAGACCTGTTAGAGAACCGCCAATCAAAGCTTTTATGATTTAATCTTTGATCTGCACTGTCGCGCAAGCGAGGCCAGTTAATCTGGGATATTTTCTAATTGGCAGTGCTGTGTGTGTCCTCTCCTTGATCTGTGCTGACTCTGCAAAATGAGCTCACAGCTGCTTAAGCCTGAACAGTTTACTTGACAGTTAAACAAGTGCCACTGTGCAAGCACACACACATTCACAGCACTTTCAGAAGCAGATGCATCACACAGGAAGCTGAGTTCTATATGCAGCACTAAGCTGGGGAAATGTAGGGGCCAAGGTGGAGACACACACACAGGGTTGTGATGAGTATTCTCTGACTGCAGGTTTCAAATGGTTTGAGAGTCTCTCCAACCTGTCCTTCCGCCGCTCCTCCGACAAATCAGACGCCAAGTCTTCCCACAAGCACCATGGCGACCCCTTTCCAGACACACACCCTGTGGAGGCCACAACTGCAGCGGCGGAGACGACCGTGGACGACCTGAGCTTGATGCGGCCCCGGACCGCCAGCTATGCCCAGTCTAGCAATAACTACACCCACATCGGCACACTCCCCCGCCTGCTGCGGAAGAGGAAGGAGAAGAGTACCAAGGTTAGGTTAGGCTGGGTTATGCTATGCTAGGTTGGTTGGTTTAAGAAAAACTAGGCTCCAGTAGAGGCTAGACTGGTTTAATGGCAGGGTAGGTAAGTTTTGCGAACCCAGCAATTTTGGATTGAGTTCAAAAGGATTCAAACCAAACTATCACACCCTCTCCCCTCAAAGCACCTCCCCCAAAACACATGAACGCACTGCCTGACTCCTGCCAGGAGGTTGGTAGACAGGCAAGTAGCCCATCCAATCATTAGTGTCGGCCCGACCTTAATTTGTCATGTTTACTATCAAACCTTTAGATTTATTGGTTGCTATCAGGACGAAAAGTTGTTTTTCAGCAAATAGGAACAAATTACCTACCCTGCCTTTAAGGTAACCCAGGTTAAGATGGGCTTAGCAATGTGAGGTTGATTTTCCACACTGGGCTATGCTAGGCTAGGCCGTGTTACAATAAAGTAGACATCCGTTCTAGGTTTTAATTTGGTGAAAAGCATGGGATGATTTAAAACCCACATGAAGCATTTCCTAACATTTATGTCCGACGTGGTTGTCTCAGAAGGTCAAAGAGAAGGAGAGGACCGAGTTGAAACGAAGCCAGAGCCAGAAGCCTGCAGGAGACCATGTGACCCGGTCAAGGAACACGCAAGAGCAGGACCAGGCTGGACCGCAGCCGGATCATGCCCAGACCGACGCCCAGGCTCAGGCTCAGGCCCAGACCCAGGCCCAGGCCCAGGCCCTCATACAGGTGACTGCATCCATGCATCAACTATCAGGCATTATTCAATGTTGGAATAACACGTTTACTGGTTTTTAATTTTACAATATTTGGTTATTGTAATATACATATATTGTTATTATAATATACATGTTTACCTACCTGAATTTATATACGTTCTGAGTATACAATTGGAAATATTAATAAACTTTCCCTACAGGACCAGACCCCTCTAGTCTGCCAAGACAAAAAACAGGCAAACTGTGGAGTCGAGCCCCAGTCAGAGAAGCTGGCGCTCTCTGGTGGAGATGCTGGGGTATTACATACAGATATGAAAGAGCCAGCACAATCGCCATCCTCCTCAAATACCCAGGGCTCCTTTTCCAGCAAGCCACCTCGGTACCCTGCCCTTCCCAGGAAGACACTTCATCCACGGGGTGCTGAACCGAGAGACCAGGCCCTCCCCAGGACAGGGGCTGGTGACCTTGGCACAGAGACCAGCTCCAGACCCTTGTCTAAAGAGGCCGCCTCCGGTTGGCCAACTGTAGAGCAGGATCCGGAGAGAGTCATCGCAGAGGACCCTGAGAGGCAGACTACAGAGGCTGTGGGCAGGTGAGACATCTCTTACCAAACAAACATTATGGCGGCGAACACTGTAATTTGTAACTGTAAATTAATCACCCAGAACGTTGAATAGCCTACAGGTTTAGAATACCCTGATAAAATCATATACATTTTGTTTGAGTTGTTGTTCATGTTGTGAAAAATTAAATTCTAGTACAAGTGTGAACGGTTTGAAATGTGTTTAAAAAATGCAAGTAGCCGAGGCCTATTACTCCCGACTAATCTACAAACCAAGTCCAGTTCTGCAGTTTAAACAAGGGTGGGGGTGAGCGCGTCATTCCATTCCTCCTCTGTTACTTGCGGTTAAGTTGTGTAGACACCGGACAGAAGTTGACTGTGCCGTCTCTTCTGTCCTATCTGTCATCCGTTCCTCTGGTGTTCGTACACGTTAACGTTAAGTTCTGTAACCGACGGACAGAAAGGAATACCGAAACATTACAGACCATGGGAATAGGGTGAGATGTTTGATCTGCACGAGTTTCAAACAATTGGCGGATGCTTTCTGAAGTTCAAATCGAGTATGATAATTACATCTCTACAATAACGCTTTTTTAATGAAAATTTGAGTCTTTTTCTTTATTGTTTTTACGTAAGTGTGCACGCACGTGCACCGGACTGCCTCAAGGATCTAAATGTGTACGTGTGCTTGTGTGTGCGTGTGTGTGTGTATGTGTGTGTCGTCAGGGTGTGTGAGAAGAAACAGCCTTGACGTGGTGACTGTCTGGTTGTCATGTTCAGTGTCTGGTTGCAGAAGTCTGGAGGTTGTCTAAAGTGAGTGTGTTGCTCACAGGGTTTGGTCCCAGATTTCCCAGGGCAGTAAATACAACGCTAATGATCCCCTATGTGCTGTTTCCCATGGTGTGCCTGCCTACAACTGGCTCCATGTCTAATGCCGGATAATACTGTGGTAATATGTCTACATGTGTCCTATGACATGGGTGTGTGTGTGTGTGTGTGTGGCAGAAGACAAGTCCATTAGTTCAGCTCTGTAGACCGTGGGAATGGCTTCAGTGGACAGCATGTTCTGTATGGACACATCAAAGGGATAACACACACCAATACCCCCTCCCCGCTCACACACACCAATCCTCTCAGCTCCCTGTGCCTTTCTCTCTCTCTCTCTCTCTCTCTCTCTCTCTCTCTCTCTCTCTCTCTCTCTCTCTCTCTCTCTCTCTTTCTCTCTCTGTCATGCTCCCCCCCCACACACACACTCATGCCCTAGCAGTGTATTATTCTTCCTGGATTCTGAGTGAATTTCTCTTATCAGTTTTGTACAGTAGGATTGAGGGATCTGTGCAATACTGTTGTCCGCTTCACTCTGTCACAGAGGATAGAGGGAGGGAGGGAGTTAGGGAGGGGGGAGGGAGGGAGGGGGAGAAGGAGGGAGTGTGGAGGGAAAGAGAGGGAGAGAGAGATTTTTGAGGGACACAGAGGAAATAGGACAGAGAGAGAAAGGAGACAGTTTGTTGAATATAGAGTGACTGTGTATAAACACATAGAGACAGACCTAATGGATGAACTGTGAGTCGACTGTGCTGGTGTTTGGCCGCTCACTAACTGACTCACTAAGACTCCATATCCCATTAAAACCACTGGCTTATACACAGGCACAATGAAGATATTTAAAATCAGATATTTCACTCAAAACACATCATGGTTTTTTTCTGTCCCTTCTCTCCCTCACTGATGTAGACAGCAATAACAGTCTTGTGTGTCTGTGACAGACCCCTAGCTGTCAATCAAAGTTGAGTCCATCCCTGCCCAGCCCTTATTCCAAAACCCCAGCTGGGTTCTCTACTGCTCTCTCTCTCTCTCTCTCTCTCTCTCTCTCTCTCTCTCTCTCTCTCTCTCTCTCTCTCTCTCTCTCTCTCTCTCTCTCTCGGTCTCTTTCCCCCCCTCCATAAAGCGCTGTCATTACTCTAATTTCACATTCGGAGACACTGGTAATGGCTACCTGTAAAACCACCTCCTTTTTGTTCAGTCGTGTCCCAGGAGGGAGCTGTAGACCTACTTGGGAGGTCTGGGATCTCTCTGTGGGCATTAGCAGAGGCAAACATGCTCAGTGAGTTAAGATCTGGACAGGGATCGATTGTTGATCCACAATAGGGAGTGGAGAGAGGAGAAGAGGAAGTAGGAGAAAGGAGACAGGATGAGAGTGGCAGAAAAGGAAATGGAAGGAGGTGTTAGTTGTCTCTGTAAAAGTACTTTCCCTCGTTTGACTACTTCTTTACTAGGTCAACAACATGTTGAAAGAAACTCCGCTGTGGGGCTCGTCGACATTCAACCTCCACCACGGGGCCTATAAAATTCCCAGCCCAGCTCGGCTGTGGGGCCCTTTGATCTCCTTTCCCTGTGAACATGTGTAAAATAGCTCCTCCACAGGGCCCTTGAGACAGGGCCCTCTGCTCCGTGGTGGGACCTCTGTGTGTTTGAACTCTGGAGGCTCCACAGGCATGTAATTGCCTGGGTGGAGTCAATGTGATTTAGCTAGCTCCACCGTAGGGCCTAAGCTATGTCCCCTGGCCCAACTCTGCGGTGGGGCTGTGTCATCTGATCTGCCTCCACTACGGGTGTGTTAATGTGAGGTATGAGGGAGAGGGTCCCAGGGCGCAGCTCCGTCAGGCTTCCCGTCAGTCTTTGTCACAGTGATGTCACAGTGATGTCACAGCTGCTCTGATGTTAAACCCATCCGATGCCCTGGAACAGAAAGAAGGGAAACGTGGGAAACGCCCAAGTGTTTGTAGCACCGTGTGTGTGTGTGTGTGTGTGTGTGTGTGTGCGCGCGTGTTAGCGTGTGTGTTACACTTCCTCATATGACAGCATATACAGGGCACCTGTTGTCCTGTCATCCTGTTACAAACCCGGGTCTCACGCTTATATAAGACAGCGATGTCATAACGAGTGTGAAGAGTGTATCTCCTGTCTTAAAAACTGAATGATTTAGTAACACCAAATAAACTTATTAGCATAATTTGTTTTACTATTGCTTTACTATTTACTACTTATTTATATTACTATCTGCCATTTTGCTAAGACAATAATGCTATTCCAACATTGAGATGGATATACTGTTGTCTCTCTCACATACTGGAGGTCCTAAATGATCTCATGCGCCTCTCTTTTTCTTTCTCTCTCTGTCCCCACAGTCACATGGAGCCTACAGACTGCCCAGGGGAGTACGTAGAGGTAGGACCCCCATGTGTGTTTCAGTCTGTCACAGTACATATGAATGGATGTGTCAGTGCCATAGAAGAAGGGATCACAGCCTCACTGAGCCTCACTCACAGCCCCACTCAGCCTCACTCAGCCTCACTCACAGCCTCACTCAGCCTCACTCAGCCTCACTCAGCCTCACTCAGCCTCACTCACAGCCTCACTCAGCCTCACTCACAGCCTCACTCAGCCTCACTCACAGCCTAGCTCAGCCTCACTCAGCCTCACTCAGCCTCACTCACAGCCTCACTCAGCCTCACTCACAGCCTCACTCAGCCTCACTCAGCCTCACTCAGCCTCACTCAGCCTCACTCACAGCCTCACTCAGCCTCACTCACAGCCTCACTCAGCCTCACTCACAGCCTCACTCAGCCTCACTCACAGCCTAGCTCAGCCTCACTCAGCCTCACTCAGCCTCACTCACAGCCTCACTCAGCCTCACTCACAGCCTAGCTCAGCCTCACTCACAGCCTCACTCAGCCTCACTCAGCCTCAATAACAGCCTAGCTCAGCCTCACTCAGCCTCACTCAGCCTCACTCAGCCTCACTCACAGCCTCTTGTATGGCCTAAGTCCCAGCCTCTGTCCTGCCAAACCCTCTGACTGCAGGACTGTGATAGGATCAGGATATGGGAACACAAAGGGGGCTCAGAGCACACACACACACACACACACACAGACACACACACACAGACACACAAAACCTGCCGTTTCTCCGCTTCGTTGGTTGTGGGTGAATGGAGGAGGACCTAACTGAAAGCTGCCTTGTCATAGTAAACAAAAAGATCAGCGCACACATCACATCTACGTAATCAACATCACACACACAGTACAAAACTCTACACCTCTTTTTTTTGTTTTGTTTTTTCATTAATGAAAGATTTATTAGTTGATCCGCTTTAAAGTGGCTCAACAGCCTGCAAATGGAGGCACTCTCGAACAATCTACTGAATTCAGGTTCAAGTCTCTTAAATTAACTACTTTCCCTTGCTTTTATTAGATTACCATTTTAATGTGGGTTCTGAAATGTAATTGTGGGTGATTACGCCTTTAGCCTCGGCAATTATGCCCATTTCAGCAGTCCTTCTCTGGGCTGGGTCTAATTCACTCTGCCATTTAGGAAATTGAATCAGGAGTCAACAGTGCTGCTTCAGCAGTCTAGCTGCAGTGCAGATCCAGCCACAGCCTCTAGGTGGTGCTGCAACCCTTGTTTCTAACCATGGCTGAGGTCAGAGGGAGAAGGCTTGCCTGGTGTGACCCTGGAGATGGAGAGACAGAATAATAACACAAACAGGAAACCAGAGAGAGAGAGAGAGAGAGAGAAGAGGGAGGGAGGGAGATATAAAGGGGTGAGAGACAGAGTGGGAGTGAGAGACAATGTGGGTGAGAACAATCTGATCATCTTTCCGTAATGGTAAAGATGTTCTTTTCGAGTCTGTCTCTTATTTCTGCACATCTCTCCTCTCAACCCCCCACTCCTCCCTAACCTACCCTGTCCATTCCAACCCCCCGCTTCTCGATTCCCCCCTCCTCTTCACCTCTTCACCTCCCACACATACCACTCAGCACACCCCAATTCCCCTCCCCCTTGTCGCCACCTCTCTCTCTCTCTCTCTCTCTCTCTCTCTCTCTCTCTCTCTCTCTCTCTCTCTCTCTTTCTGTCTCTCTCTCTCTTTCAACCCCATCTCTTTTCTCTGAAACATTTATGACATTCGTGCTGAAATAACCATAAGGCCTCGGCCTCAATGGGGCTGTGATGGCTGAGGGCTGTTTCCCTCCTCAGTAAACACTCAGACAGAAACCTGCCTGTCTGCCTGTCTGGCTGTGCCCATCAAACTGTCTCTGTGTGGAGTGGACATGTCACCACCAACAATGATACTTTGTGCATTTGTTTGTGTACTAAACACTTATAGTTAGTATGTGAGAGTTGTTTTTATTGGTTAGAAACAAAGAGCCTGTCTGTCTGGAGCCTGACCCCAGCGCAGGGCTGTATTGATTGCTGTCTGGTGGGCGGGGCCGGGGGCGGGGCAGCATCATATGTAGTTAATTAACATATGTCTGGCATACGACACCCTGGTACTTTAATGGAAACCTATCATAGTGTGTGTGTGTGTGTGTGTCATGCATGGTACAGTAGGTGTCTTACAGGGCTCAGGTGTGTGTGTCACTGTGTTCATGTGTGTGTTTGTTATGCACAGTAGGTGTCTTACAGTGCTCAGGTGTGTGTGTGTCACTGTGTGTGTGTGTGTCTGTGTGTGTGTGTGTGTATGTGGACCGGTTCCAGTTCCTTGTCTTCCTCTGTGATAACACACCAGCCTCTGGTTCTGTGAAGCTGAAATGCCAGCAGCAGCATTGATCTGAGGCTGTGTACATCGACTAGACCGGTTGCGTTAACACGCCTCAGACAGTCCTCACTTCCTCCACAGCCACAGCCCAGCCCAGCCACACTACCGCCCAGCACACTACAGCCCAGCCCAGCCCAGCACACTACAGCCCAGCCCAGCACACTACAGCCCAGCACACTACAGCCCAGCCCAGCACACTACAGCCCAGCACACTACAGCCCAGCACACTACAGCCCAGCCCAGCACACTACAGCCAAGCACACTACAGCCCAGCACACTACAGCCCAGCACACTACAGCCCAGTATAGTACAGGACAATGTGAAACTGCTTAAATTCTCCAATTCAACGTTGTAACGGAAGTCTCAGTTCTAGAATGCTCCCATCCGCCCCCCCCCCCTCCTTCCCCCCCAGCCTGATGCTTCATTATCAGGTCTTTGTTCCAGAGGGTGAGGGTGATAGTGTTCTATCTGGTGGGCTGATATGTAGCATCACTGTAATGAATGCCCCTCCACACACACACACACACACACACAATCCCTGTTGGTAATCTGTGACAGAAGCCCCCACCCCCTCCCCCCCACCCCCTCTTCCATCTCTCTCTCTGTCCTCCCTCCCCCCCCCCCCCCCAGGCAGAGGGGTTCTCCTCCATTGTGCCCACTAACCCCCCAGGACAGATCAGAGGCAGGGGGGGGGGGGGGGGACTCATTAATTAATATTTAACCAAAAGCAGGAGACAGTGACAGAGCAGGGGAGATGGAGAGATAGAGGAGGGAGACGGGGGGATTGGAGAAGCATGCTTATGCGTGTCATTAGGCGTTTGTGATAAGTAGGTTAGGGGGTGTAATGAGTGGATACCACCTGCACCTTTTCTCAAGCAGGCACACACACTCTCTCTCTCACACACACACACATATATATGTGAGTACCCAACACACACACACACACACACACACACACACGCATGTGTACTCATAGCAAATCTATTCAACAGCACATAGTAGCTGTTTTCTTCTCTATATAATGAGCTCAAATGCTCTTACACCAGGTTGCAAGTCTTTGTGTTCAAAGCACATGTGTTTGTGTATCCACACATGTACGTACACACACAAACACATGCATGCCTGTTCAGGTGAGCTCAGGGACATGATGCTGTCATGGGTTTATTCAAATAGACTGTAATCCTGTGTGGATTACACAGATGTGTCTGACAGTACACAGGCAGGCTAATGATACTGTCCTGTCATTTCTGTCTTCGGCTGCTCTCATTCATTAACCAGATTAAATACCATCCTCTGTGTGTGTGTGTGTGTGTGTGTATGACCTTAGAGAGAAGGCTGAGATATTTTCTCAGCCCCCTCACCAACATCTCCTTATCCAGATCGACAGGGTCTCTCTCTCTCTCTCTCTCTCTCTTTCTCTCTCTCTCTCTCTCTCTCTTCTCTCCTCTCTCTCTCTCTCTCTCTCTCTCTCTCTCTCTCTCTCTCTCTCTCTCTCTCTCTCTCTCTCTCCTCTCTCTCTCTCTCTCTCTCTCTCTCGCTCTCTCGCTCTCTCGCTCTCTTGCTCTCTCTCCACACACACACCCTCTTTCTTTCTGTCCCTCTCTCTCTCTTCTTTCTCCCTCTCTCTCTCTGCAGTGCAGTATTCAGGAAGAGCAAACACTCCCAGAATTTAGGATGGTGTCAGGATTTTAAAACGGTTGCCATGGCGAGGCGTCCTCTGTGATGTCACTAAAGCAGGCGCCAGGGACCAGAGCCCCACCCGCCCCTGTGACGTGTGCGAGTGTTTACGTGTGTAAGTGAGAGCGTGTGTGTGTTTATGTGTGTACGTGAGGCTTCTTGATACTCTAGTTTCATAAACACAATGCATTCTGAGACAGAGGCATGTAGCTACTGCTGCAGAACACAGACACACACAACAACACATAGGAACACACACATAGGAACACACACATATACTGTCACTTGCTCCCTTTTTCTGTCCAAAACATATTATGAACCTTGTGTGTGTGTGTGTGTGTGTAAGTCTGTGTGCGTGTGTAGTATTCAGAAGAGCAAAACACTCCCACTAAGAGCGTCTGCTAAATGACTAAATGTGTGTGCGCAAGTGTGTGTGTGTGCAAGTATATGTGTGTGTGTATGTGTATGTGTGTAAGTCTGTCTGTGTGTGCAAGTCTGTGTGTGTGTGTGTGTGCAAGTCTGTGTGTGTGCATTGTTGTCCCTTGAAACCTAATCTCCTGCCATTCTAGTTAGCTTCCTTTCAAACAGGAATAAAAGGACAGATTCCTTTGAGAAGGTGCTGCAACTATGAGGCATCTCCCTCCTCCTGTCTCCCCCATTCTCTCTCTAGCTTCACTCCTCTCTTTCCTTCCTTCTCTCAGCCTCTCTCTATCACTACATACATCTCTCTATCCTTCTCTCTATCTATCTCTCTCTCTCTCTTTCTTGCTGTCTCTCTCTCCTCCCCTCTCTCAGTATTGTCTCTGGCTGGGTGTAAAGGAGAGAGTGGGTGGGGTCTGGCTGCTATTCGACAGCACTGAGAGCATCCCCCCTCCCTCTCCTCCTCCTCCCCCTATCCCTCCCTCTGGTCCCCCCTCCCCCCACCCACTCCTTTCATCCGAAAGCTATGAGGTAATCCCTACCAGCTTGTGAAGCACAGCACAGGAGGGAGTGAGGGAGGCAGAGAGAGAGAGAGAGACAGAGAGAGAGAGAGCCGGTGCAGGCTAGGGACTGGGATGTCAGTAGTGTTTCAGAGCTAGCCCAGATCAGCAGCAGTTTGTTAGCTTAGCTAGCGTAGCCTGCGTTAGCGCTATGACCCAGAGCCGCTAGCAGCCCGCTGCAGGACTGACACCGAGCCGGCACGGGGGGGGCCTGCGGGCAGGGAGGACACAGCCCAGGGGAGCGGAGGAGAGGAGAGGGGAGCGGAGGAGTGTAGCCATGACGGAGCGCTGCAGCCTCTGGAGCGCCCTGTCAGCCGCAGCATGCTGCTTCTACAGAGGATCCTTCATGCAGGTGCAGGTGAGGGTGTGTGTGGTGCGCGGGAGAGAGAGAGCGCGCGCGGAGTGTGTGTGTGTGTGCGCATATGTACCAGAGTTAGAGGAATTTTTACTCACAAGACATACAGACATGTATGTGTTTGTGTATGAAAGCGAGAGAGTTAGTGTGTGGGACATGAGGTGTTTGTTTGTTTAATGAGGAATATTTGGGGCTTTAGCTTGAGTACATATGGGAGTTTGTTACTGATCCTATCCCTGTCTGTGTGTGTGTGGTAGACAGAGAGGGAGAGAAAGAGGGAGAGTCAGGGGTGTGTACCAGCCAGAGAGGCAGTGATATCATTGAGAGGGTATCAGTTGTTCTGTGGTCTAAATCCGGACGGTGAGAAACCAGAGCATAGCTGATTCCTGAGAGATGACCTAGGCTGTGTGTGTGAGTGTGTGTGTGTGTGTGAGTGAGTGTTTGTGTGTCGTAGCACATTATGGACTGACTTTCGGTTGTAACATTATAGCAGAGTGGGAGAATAACAGCAGGAATTAAATCAGCGGTTCAGGCATTATGTTTGACACACAACACACAGACAAAACACACGCACACTTTTACACAAACTTGCAATTCCCTGCTAGTTTCTGAGTTGTGCGTTGCAGCAAGGCGAAGGTGAGTGTGTGGGTCCAGTGTTTACATCAGTTGCTGTCAGAGCCAGGACAGCCAGAGGCAGACAGCTACAGCAACTCTGTTCAACACAGAGTCCTGCAGTAATATAGGATTACTAGTGTGTGTGTCTGCTGTGTGTGTGTGTGTCTGCTGTGTCTGTGGGTGTCAACCCCAGTTCCCAGCCAGTCTAACTGGGCCATTGTAACAGGGATTGAACCTCAAATCCCCCATCTGCCCCAGCCTCTCGCTGCTCATTGTTTTTGCGAACCTTAATCCCCCTTTTCTGTGTCTGGCAGTTATTCAGCCAGTCAGCCAGCTTGCCAACCAGTCAGTCATCCAGCCAACCAGCCAGCCAGCCAACCAGTCACTCACTCACATCAGTCATCCAGCCAGCCAGCCAGCCAGTCTCCCAGTCATCTAGACTCAGTAGGCAAGCCATCAAGTCAGTCATCCAGCCAGTCATCCAGCAACCAGTCAGCCTCCCAGTCAGCTAGATCCAGTGAGACAACCATCCAGCCAGCTTGTCATCTTTGCCAGTCTGGATCCTCAATGCTGAGGGTATCATGCCACCCCCTCCCATCAGGCCCCACCCCTCTTACTATAATGCCTCCTCCACCCCCCCCCCCCCCCCCCCCCAGCTTCCCTTCATATCACCCCCCCTTCATCACCCATAGGATTAGAGATCACAGCTTCATCAGATCAAGGCTATTTAGTTGGCACAGATTCTCCTTCAAAGGAGAGTTCTCAGTTGGCCCGCGTGTTTCAGGAGAACCCTGTAAGAATAAATTGTCAGGTCACACGGGACCATTGCTATTTATATAACTGCATAATTGGGGGGAAAAGATCCAAAATGACCCCCACCTCCACCCAAACAAAAAAAGGCTCGACTTTTTCTAGGCTTTAGCTCGGTGGGCAAACACAGCGGACCTGGATTTGAACTCTAACTGTCACAGCAGCTCAGTTGCTGGGCATGATACTGTTGTGTAGTTCATGTCTGTACTCCCCCTCCTCCCCACCCCGATCCCCTCTGACTGAGCCCCAGAGAGAGATACTGCTTTATCTGGCACACTGCCGGCCTGCGCTACACACACACGTGTGCGTGTGTGGGTGTTGTGGCCCGATTGGCGTGTTAAGTATTCAAACACGCTGGATGTAATCCTCTCGACTCTTCGGTATCTCCCCATCCCCACCCCAAAACCCCCTCCATCCCGCTCTCCACCTACCATCGTGCTCCTTCATCCCCTCCTCCCTGTCCCCGTTCCAGTACCCCCCCCCCCCCACTCCACCCCCCCTTCACTCTCTTACCCTTTCACCCCATCTCTGAAGCGTTCCACAGTCAAATAAATCCTCTTTGGAGTGGTCTGCCCCCCCAACCCAGGGGCTGCGAGGGGGGGGGGGGCTGCGAGGGGGGGGGGGGGGCTGCGAGGGGGGGGGGGGGGGGGCTGCGAGGGGGGGGGGGCTGCGAGGGGGGGTGTCTGAGCTAAACTGCTGTTTAACAGGGAGAGGAAAACAGACTCTCACAGAGAGATCTGCTCATTAAAAAGGGATGTTTTGAAACAGTCTAGCTCCTAACCATCCGCCATGCTCTGTCTCTCTCTCTTTTTCTCTCCAGCCAGACTCCTTCACCCCCCTTCCTCCTTCTCTTTCCCTCCCCCTCTCTCTGGGAGAAGTAGAGAAGGGGGTTCATTAGGGTGATGGTGATTTGCATTTACTTTCTGTAGGCTTGTCATCCTTGGTATTCAACTTTCTTTGGCTGGTAAATGAATTCGTGAAAATAGTTGTATCACGTTGTAAAGGAGAGAGAACACTCCAAATAATTTAACAGTTTACTCTTTTGGCGTTGCATGGGTGGGACCTTAATGATGGTGGTTAGAGTGCAGTAGCAGACAGAGGGAGGGAGGGATAGAGGAGGGATCAGCGGCTCGTGTGAAGAGCCTGTTCTGAAGAGCCGACCATGTAGGTGCAGGTTGATCTCTCTCTCCTCACTGCTTGTTTTTTCTCCCAATAATCACTTTCTTCTACTTCGGTCTTCTTTCTCTCTCCTTTCTCTCTCCTTCTTTCTCTCTCCTTCTTTCTCTCTCCTTTCTCTCTCCTTCTTTCTCTCCCCTTCTTTCTCTCTCCTTTCTCTCTCCTTCTTTCTCTCTCCTTTCTCTCTCCTTCTTTCTCTCTCCTCTATGTCTCCTTCTTTCTCTCTCCTCTATGTCTCCTTCTTTCTCTCTCCTCTATGTCTCCTTCTTTCTCTCTCCTCTATGTCTCCTTTTTTCTCTCTCCTCTATGTCTCTCCTTCTTTCTCTGTCCATTATGTCTCCTTCTTTCTCTCTCCTTTCTCTCTCCTTTTGCTGCCTTTCCTACCTTTTGATTGAGGTAGCCAGTGATTAAAGCTCTATAGAACACTAAAAGCCCAGTCAGCTCTACTTTTGTCAGGGAGGTGATGATTATGTTGAGGACCACCATGACCTGAATTCATTTATTACTGTTATTCGGAGTCTTACACCTGATGGACCGGTCCACCTGGGCAGTTTCAATAGGGTTTTTTTTAAATGGGGGGCTAGAATGTTCCATCTTTGAGAATTTTGGGGAACACAGGAGAGGAGAGAAATGAGCTGTCAGTATGGAGGAGGAAAATATTGAGAGGTGCTCTCTGTACAGAGAGAGGGAGATGGGAAGAGAAAGAGATAGAGAGAGAGGGAGAAATATGTGTGTGGAGAGAGAGTGAGAGGGATGGGTAGAGGGAACAGGATAATAAAGGAGCTGTGTTGGACTGGACTGACAGTGAGAGCTGCAGAAGTGTGAATGTGTTGACATATAGACCCACCTCAGACTGTGTGTGTGTGTGCGTGCGTGCGCCTCTGTTTCCCAGAGATGGAGGTGCAAAAGCAGGTTACTGGCAGGGTTATTACCATGCATCAGAGGTGTGTGTGTGTGTGTGCGCTTGTGTGTGTGCACTTGTGTGCGTGTGCCTGCATGTGTGTATGTGCGGACTCGGGGAGCAGTCTTTGAAGCACGCCTCCTTATCTCTCTGAACTCTTTGTCTGACCTCCCCCCCCCCCCCTTACACCACCACTACCAATAAACCCAACCTTTCAACCCCACACATACTCTACAGCCCCATCCCCCCACCAAACTCAACCTTTCAACCCCCCAACACGTTCTCCAACCCTGACACCCCCCATATTCCAAAAACCTCCCCTAAATTCCACCCCAACCCCCCCCCCCCCCCCCCCCCACCGCCACCTGTGTAGATGCCTTCAGGAGGTCAAGAGGGACACATGCTGCAGTTTGGTGATAAGAGCAGAGTTAAAGGATAGGCAGACCACCTTCGGTTAAGTAAATCATTCAGTCGAACATGTGCTGGTGCAACAGTATCTGGCTCTTCAGGCAAGAGGAGACACATGGAACACGTTTATCTGGATTATCTGGATAAGGTTCACGGTTCTTGTAACTAGGTACCAACGCAACACCCTCGGTCCTCCATCACTTCCTGGCCTGGGCTTAGGCGGTTCTGCGCTCCTGCGGTTCTTTAACTAAGACCATGTTTGAGTTACGGGCTGCCAGAACCCTAGTGGAATTCTAAATGCATCATTTTATTTTATGAAAGGACCCAAGCCAGTAAAAGTGCCAGTAAGTGATTTGTAGAGAGGGGCTGAGAATACCAGCACAGCAACAGACAAAGACTTTGATCAGCAGGGAGATACAAGCAGCCGTCTAGATGGCATCTCAAGTAGAAAAAAATAAATAACAACCATTTTCTGTAAAAGACCATATTTCATTTTCATAACAGATAAGCCAAGCCTGGCATCATCTGTAGACAAGATTAACATTTTTTTAATAAAATGATTTATGATAACGATGTGTAATCATTTAAAGTACAGTTCTGCGGGATTTGGAAATTAAACATTAAATTACACTCTCCTTCAAATTTGATTATGTAGATAATTGAATTAAACACATGAGGATGTCAGGATTAAACTGTTTAGATTGTAGATATGGGGATCCTGATGAGTTGCTGCAGAGATGGAAAGAGAGAGAGGAGCGGAGCGGAGACTAGAGGAGAGGAGAGAGACAGCGTTAAACAGAAACGCTTACAGTCAGCTAAACTGTGTGTCTCCGACAGACAAACAAGCAAGCAGGCAGCCGGCAGTTAGTTAAAGCCACACCCATTTCCGCAAGTAATAGAACACTCAAGGTGTCTCCGACAAATCAGGTCTTTGCTATTTGTGACTTCTCCAGTTTCAGGGCATATTGCGAGGGCGAGGTGAGGTTGGAGATAAAGAGTGGAGGGAGAGAGATTGATAGAAGCGATAGATGGAGAGAGATGGATGGAAGGGGCGATCGTTCCAGGACATCTCCAGTTTGTGTAGCTCTCGCTCCTTTGGGCATAGAGACTAGCAACAACAGCAAAACAATGACATCATACGCTGAGTGGAGAGAGAGGGGGATGGGAGAGGAGGAGAGATGGAGGGAGGGAGGGAGGGAGGGAGAAATGTGAGGGTGACTCCACAGCAGGGTATCGCAGGCTCATTTCCCATGAGCGCCTCACGGAAGAACACGTCTGGTGGAGGGCAAGTTCTTCCTCCGGGACTGTTTTGCACACACACACACACACACACGTTCACACATATACATACACATATTTGGGCACACACACACATGTGTGCATGGCCACACACATCTGCTCCGAACGTGCGTGTGTTGTGTGTATGTGTACACACAACTCTTTGATGAATGTGCAAGGGCATGGAGGTGCTGAAGGTGTGTTTGCGTGCGTGCGTGCGGTGTGTGTTTAGAAGGAGGGGTCCTCCCGTTCCCTCCGCTGACGGAGAGAGCCCCAGCCAGCAGGATGAGCTCCATCTGCTCGTCACCATGGCAACGGCCCAGCGCACACACACACACAGACAACACCCACCTCTCATAACCCAACCCCCCATCAGCTGAGTGTTGCGAGGGTGTGCTTGTGTGTGTGGATGTCCATTAGGAGAGCAGGTATACTCTTCCCTTCTCTCCCTCACTGATGTGGACAGCACTAACAGTCTTGTGTGTCTGTGACAGACCCCTAGCTGTCAATCAAAGTTGAGTCCATCCCTGCCCAGCCCTTATTCCAAAACCCCAGCTGGGTTCTCTACTGCTCTCTCTCTATCTCTCTCTCTCTCTCTCACTCTCTCTCTTTTTGTCTCTGTGTCTCTCTCCCTTTCTCCCTCCCTCCCACCCTTCTCCTCTGCTCTGCTCATCCCTGCATGAATGAAAGTGATACCTCAGCCCTCTGCTGCTGTCTTTCTCCTGTAGCCAATCACATGCTGTGCCTGGCAGCCTCCAGGAAATGGTGACATCATCACTAGCCAATGGCATCACTACTCTGTGGCTAGCTGCTGCAGCAGTTAGGATGGAGGGATGTATAGCAAGAGAGAGAGAGAACGAGAGAACGAGAGAGAGAGAACGAGAGAGAGAGAGAGAGAGAGAGAGAGAGAGAGAGAGAGAGAGAGAGAGAGAGAGAGAGAGAGAGAGAGAGAGAGAGAAGGAGGGGGATGGGAGGTAGTAAATTCTCCTGACAGTGCATACTGAAGATAGAGCCACAACTTGAAAAAAGCTGTTAGCTTCTGAAATTTTCTGTCTTATCACAGTCAGAGCAAGCCTGGCAGGTGTTGTGTGTGTGTGTGTCTGTGTGTGCGCGCTTGCTCACATGTGTGTGACTGTGTGTTTGACTACCCAAATAGTAATCTTTCACAGTGACCAGTTGACCTTATGTTGTGTGTGTGTGGCTGTCTGTCTGTATAGGATCAAAGCCCTGACAGGAATCCTGATTTACATGCGTCTCCTGTCCACGTATCACATCAAACGGCTTCATCGCCATATCATTAGAATTGGCCAGGTCAGGAGAGACTCTGGAAGAGAGATACTGTTTCTCCCCCCCTCTCTCTCTCTCTTTCTCTTGCTCTCTCTCTCTCTCTCATCTCTCATCTCTCTCTCTCTCTCTCTCTCTCTCTCTCTCTCTCTCTCTCCTCTCTCTCTCTCTCTCTCTCTCTATCTGTTTCTCTCTCTGTCTCTCTCTCCTCTCTCTCTCTCTCTCTCTGCTATCTCTTTAATTCCTCCCTTTCGCCAATCTCTCCCACCCTCTGCTCATCTCCTCTCCTTCTCATCTTCATTGACCTGTTTTATGTGTTCTGGTTTGTCAGACCAGTGTTTAGGTCAGCAGCCTATGGAGAGTTAGAGGAGTCATACAGAGTCAGATAGGGAGTGACTGAATAGCTCCTAAAGACAGTCAGCATGAATTGCAGAGTCAGATGATGGGTCGAATCTGAGTCAAATCTGCTAGATACTGAACATCTGAAATATATGATTAATAAGTAAATATGAACTTCTGAGTGTTTCTCCGAGCACGCCTGTCCTCATCACAGTTTTATTGGATTTCAGAGTCTCCATGATTCCAGCCGCTACGTGTTGTAGGGAACACAATTAATCCTCTGCTGAAGTTTATTGATTAATCGATAGGATGAGTCTCTGTATGGCTCACACACAACCTCATGCACACACACACACACACAGTGGGAAACACATTCAATGGCTTCCTGCTGTCTTTAGCTTCCTGTTCGTCGGCAGCCCCTGGCAGTGAGAGCAGGCAGAGATGCATCGTGGGGCTTGCGGTTTATCTGACCGTGTAAAAGCCTCTGTAATAAGGGTAAAAAAAAACCTGCTCTGTCTCATGTTCGCACCTTGGCACTTGTCACCGTGGAAACAGATAGGCCCGTCAGCAGGCGTTGTGGTTGGCTTGCCCCGGGAGCAGAAGCAGGTTAGTATTGATGAGCCCCCAAGTCCCACAATCCATCAGGGCCTTGACCCTTGACCCCTCACAGCCCCACAATCGGCCAAAATAGTTGTGGAGGAGGGCAGAGGGAGGTGCTCTCTCCATATATAAACAAAAAATATATTTCTGTCTTTCTCCCTCTCTCTTACTTTCACTCTCTCTAGCTCGCTCTCCTCTCTCAATATCTCGGCCTCTATCTCCGTCTCTCTCTTTTCCCCCTCTCTCTCCCTTCTCCCGGCAGCGCAGAGATCACAGTGTTTCTGCTGTACCTGTCAGTGTGACGGCTCGACCAGCCTCACACACACACACGAACGCAAACAAGTGCGGACAGACAAGCGCACAAGCTGACAGGCAGAAGGATCAACAGAGAAGGAGGAGGGAGGACGGATGGGAGGAACAGAAAGAGAAAGGAGAGTGCGTTAGGGAAAGACAGATTGGAAGGAGACGGAGGGCTGGAGGGAGAGCGATAGACCTCGCACTCTAATGCAGCGAGGCAGAGGCAGGGGGAAAGGGCAGAGAGATGGATGGAGGCAGGATGACATGGTTTAAACAACAGAGACAGATGCAGGGGATCTCTCTCTTTTATCTCCCTGACTGTCTCCATCCCTTCATCCCAGCCATTACAGACAGACAGACAGACAGACAGAAAGGAAGGAAGATAGGCACATAGATCACTGCTTGCTCCCTTTAGACAAAAGAAAATATGGTATGGATATTGATCATTTACTCTTTCACACACACACACACACATACACATACACACATCCCCCAGCTGATGTTAAATCGATACCAAGGGAATTGACTGCTCACAAAACCAGCCATGTTACACCCCTCAGTTCACCCCACTGCACACACAAACACACACACACACACACACGTGCAGTCTGCATGCCTCCCCTGGGTCTCCACCAGCTGGGCAAAGAGGGGGTAACCACGGCAACGGCATCCCCAGATGTGGTCGTGCTGAGTGGACTGAGAAGCGGGAGGTGAGAAAACAGAGGAGGAGGGGAGGAAGGGGAAGAGGGTGGGGGGGGGGGGGGAGAGGAGGAGACGAAGCATGTGATGTAAAAGAGGAAAGGCTGGGAACTGCATGGCTGGTGGCTGATGTGTATTTGTGTGGGTGTGGGTGTGGGTGTGTGTGCGTGTCTTGATGGGTGTGCATGAGCCCTGCCTCTTGGCTACAATTCAGCAGTCCTCTTTTAATCAGAGTTCAGTCTACTACCCCCTCCACCCACCCACCACCACCCCGCCTCTCCCCTGCCGTGGTCCTGGCTGAGACCCAGCTGCCCCCTCCGGCTGGCCCTGACCCTCCCCCTTGGGGAGAGGGATGTGGGCCGTGGCGGGGGGGGGGGGGGGAGGGGCAGCTGGGTGATCCTTGACAGGAGCAGCTTTGTGATGATGACTTTATCTACATGCTAAACAAGACAAGGGTGCAACATCAGGGTCAGAGAGGCGCTGGCACGGGCGCACGCACACACACGCATGCACACACACGTACACTTGCACACACACACATGCACACACGCACACACACACACAGTCCAGATGACCTAGTTCCTATAGATCCGTTTAGGACTGCTCAGAAAGCTGCGCGTGTCTATTACACTTTATTCTCAGCGGGTTGTTCCTCAATGTGTGTGTGGTGTGTGTTGCATGTGTGTTGCATGTGTATTGCATGTGTGCGTGTGTGTGTGTGTGTGGGGGGGGGTGTATAAGTGTAAGTGTTCCTCCCCAGTGAACACACTGCTTCACCCTACAGGCCTGTTTAGCAGTGAAAACAGAGGTTGGGAGTCTGGGGAGAGAGACAGCATGCTGGGAGACATAGTTAACAGTCAGGAACCATTAGAGCACTGGGCATCTCCACCCCCCGATTGTTTGTGTGTGTCGGTGCGGGGGGGGGGGGCGGAGTTTGTCAGGCAGGCAGCTTTGCCACAAAGAGATGCACGTTAGGATGAACTGCAGAACAAGGCTGGTTTTGAAATGAAAGTAAGTGTGAGAGAGAGAGAGAGAGAGAGAGAGAGAGAGAGAGAGAGAGAGAGAGAGAGAGAGAGAGAGAGAGAGAGAGAAGAGAGAGAGAGAGAGAGAGAGAGAGAGCGCAGTAGAGAACCCAGCTGGGGTTTTGGAATAAGGGCTGGGCAGGGATGGACTCAACTTTGATTGACAGCTAGGGGTCTGTCACAGACACACAAGACTGTTATTGCTGTCTACATCAGTGAGGGAGAGAAGGGACAGAAAAAAACCATGATGTGTTTTGAGTGAAATATCTGATTTTAAATATCTTCATTGTGCCTGTGTATAAGCCAGTGGTTTTAATGGGATATGGAGTCTTAGTGAGTCAGTTAGTGACCAGCACAGTCGACTCACAGTTCATCCATTAGGTCTGTCTCTATGTGTTTATACACAGTCACTCTATATTCAACAAACTGTCTCTTTCTCTCTCTGTCCTATTTCCTCTGTGTCCCTCAAAAATCTCGGAGGTGGTTTTGGAGTCTGAAGAAAGTGAGGAAAGGGAGAGCGAAGGAGAGAAAGTGACGGGGAGGGATATGGGGCGTTGCACCAGCCCGGTGGGAGGCCAGGACTGTATCACATCCTGTCAGCCAGCTGTCACTTAGGGAGGGGGGTACAGCACAAGAGTGACACCACTCTTTTTCTGGAGGGGGTGTGTGTGTGTGTGTAGGCGCGCGCGCGTGTGTGTGTGTGTGTGTCTGTGTGTGTGTGTGAGAGAGAGAGAGAGAGAGAGAGGAGAGATGAGAGAGAGAGAGAGAGAGAGAGAGAGAGAGAGATAACTGCTGGCACTGAGCTCCCTTGCAGTATGCCTTCCGTGTCTGTGTGTGTGTGTGTGCATCAGTACCAGTCTGCTACAATGAATACAGACAGATCTTCATCCTTAATGACAGTAGAAGGTCATTGTTATCAGTCTTGGACTGTGTGTGTGTGTGTGTGTTATTAGATAAACAGCAGGTAAGCCTTCTGAATCATATGTACAGTCTGGCCACATGACTATAGAAGCGGCCCTGTCTGAGACCACAGAGGAGTCGTGCTGTACGGACCCCATGTATGAGGAGGGGGGTCAATTGGGGATTGATAATGCAGTGTGAGAGAGAGAGAGAGAGAGAGAGAGAGAGAGAGAGAGAGAGAGAGAGAGAGAGAGAGAGAGAGAGAAGGGGGGATGGAGAGAAAGAGAGAAAGATTATGATCAGAGAGGGAGGGATCTTTGGGTGTTTCATCTGCAATCCAGGGCTCCAGCCCCCCCAGAGCCCCCCAGATGGAGAGACAGAGAAAAGGAGAAAGGGTGTGTGTGTTTGTGTTTGTGTGTGCGTGGGGGGGGGGGGGGGTATGCTACTAGCTCTGGTCTGCGGTGGATGGGGTGGGGGGTCCCCCTTACTTCAGACTGCTGCCATAGCAACGGGGGCAGGGTCTAGCTGAGAGTTCATTCCACTTCTGCTGGAGTGGAATGAACTCTAGCCCTCCTTCATTAGAGAGGGTCTGAGCTCTCATCTTCCTCTCCTCCTCTCCTCCTCTCTCCTCCTCTCCTCCTCCTCTGTTCCCTCTCTCTTCTCTCCTCCTCTTCTCCTCCTCTCCTCCTCCTCTGTTCCCCTCTCCTCCTCCTTCTCTCCTCCTCTCCTCCTCCTCTCCTTCTCTCTTCCTCTGTTCCCCCTCTGTTCCCCCTCTCCTCCTCCTTCTCTCCTCCTCTCCTCCTCTCCTCCTCCTTCTCTCTCTCCTCTGTTCCCCCTCTGTTCCCCCTCTCCTCCTCCTTCTCGCCTCCTCTCCTCCTCCTCCTCTCCTCCTCTGTTCCCCCTCTGTTCCCCCTGTCCTCCTCCTTCTCTCCTCCTCTCCTCCTCTCCTCCTCCTCCTCTCTTCCTCTGTTCCCCCTCTCCTCCTCCTCCTCTCCTCCTCGCCTCCTCTCCTCCTCCTCCTCTCCTCCTCTGTTCCCCCCTCTGTTCCTCCTCTCCTCCTCCTCCTCTCCTCCTCT
>NC_085031.1:5538195-5545695 GCF_963692335.1 Osmerus eperlanus
TGTGACTGGGGCGATGGCATTGATTGTCTGCCTCTTGCCTCTCTCTCTCTCTCGCTGTCGCTCTCTCACACTTAGACACACACATTCACTATCTATCGCTCTCTCTCTCTCTATCTCTGTCTCTCTTTCACACCACATGCACGCACACATACACAGTAAACACCAGCTATAAAACATTCCATTGTGAAACTGTTCCAAGCTGCATCAGCTGTTTTAAATATACCTCATTTGAGCTCCTATCTGCCTCACGCACGCACACACACACACACACACACGCACGCACGCACACACACACACACACACACACACACACACACACTCACACAGATTGATGCTGTATGTGGAGTAGGTTAGGTCATGAACATCCAATATAACACAGAATGGAGACTACGTAAACTCTGAAAAGAACTTTAATCCCAATGTATCCCAATAAGATGTTGCACAACAAGACTTTCTCAATAAGCTATCCCTCAGAAAATCAGGTCAGACTTGGATTTCACACATTGTGTGCGGAGTGTGTGTATGTGTGTGTGTGTGTGTGCATCTCTGTGTGATTAGTTCCTCAGCTAGCCTGCAGTGTTGTCGTCTGTCTAACAGGTGGTGTCGTTGTGTTCCTCCCGTTGTGTGTGTGTGCGTGTGTCAGTTCTCCAAGGAGAAGTACCTGCTGGAGTCTCCTCCTGAGAAGCTGCGTAAGGAGCTGGAGGAGGAGCTGAAGCTCAGTCCCTCTGACATCAGGAGCCACGGCTGGTACCATGGACACCTCCCCCCAGAGGTACACACACACACACACACCTCCCCCCAGAGGTACACACACACACACACACCTCCCCCCAGAGGTACACACACACACACACACCTCCCCCCAGAGGTACACACACACACACACACCTCCCCCCAGAGGTACACACACACACACACATACCCCGAGAGGTACTTGGAGAAATACACACACACTCACTCACATGCTTGAGAGGTACACACACATGCACACCACATACCCGGATACGTATACATATACAATCCACAAAACGTGTACGCAAACAACATTCATACACACTCATGCGTACACACTCACAGACACACACAAACACGCACATGCACACACTATTGCACACATAAAGACATGAAGTAGTAGAAGAAAGCGGATAGACTCTCCTTATTGTATTAAACACACACAAACAGTTGCTGTGGCATCGTAGTACTCCATTAAGTTTCATATTTACATTTATTAAGCTCTATTCCTGTCAGAGAAGCGATTTTATTTTCATTCTCACTGGCTGTCATTGTCATTAAGTCCCTCCCACACACTCATAATGAATCTGCTGCATCCACAAACACAGCATGAAACTGAAAACCTGTTCTCAACACACACAGAGCCTGAGGAACAGCTGTGTGTGTCTTTGTGTGTGTGTGTGTGTGTCTGTGTGTGTGTGGTTACGTTCACAGCTGGTCACACTCCCACTCCATCACATTCTACCCACACACACTAACACACACACTAACACACACATGCACATACTTCAAGGTTCCACGGTCTTGACACGCCCCTCTCCATCTCTGGTTCCGGCCACCTGCCGGCCTTCAGCTCAGCTATACATTAGCATAATGTATTCATACATTCATAAGATATTCATTTATTCAGGCAGAGGTGTAAATAGGGGGAAGCCCTGGGCCTCTTTGTAAAAAGAATACTGTGTCACCATGGCGATGGGCTCCCACGCAGCCATCCCTGTCTGCGCACGCTGATCTACTCTGAGCACACAGTGCCCCCTTCTGGCTAGGAGAGGTTATTACAACATTATCACTATATATTTAGTCATAGTGACGTTAGTGTACCTTTCTCTACATAACTGCGGCCTTTGCATACACATTTTATCCAGCACCTTTTCCAGCAAAATTACAGATGATTTTCTTTCAGCTTGATAGCTTTTTCACCTAGTAAATAACATCCCTCTGAAACGACAGTTTTCCAGCACTAGAATGACTTACCTACTTCCTGCCCACTTCTTGTTTACGTTGTTGTCGCTTCCTGTCTGTGGCCAGGTGTCAGAGACATTGGTGGTGCGAAGCGGAGACTTCCTGGTCCGTGATTCGCTTGTGAACGTGGGAGACTACGTCCTGACGTGTCGATGGGAACACGAGACTCTGCACTTCAAGATCACCAAGGTAGGGGTGGCTCAGCAAGGTCAAGGCCTCACCGCAGGACTGGGTTTGATTCCAGCCCAGGTCATTTCCGGAAGGTCCTCCCCTATCTTTCCCTTACCGTCTCTATCCCAATAAAACTAATGTCCTGAAAATATGTCTTCATAAAAAGGAAAAAAGATCACAAGGTTGGATGGGGGGAGGGAAGAATGGATGGATGGATGGATGGAGGAAGGGAGGGAGGAAGGAAAGGAGAGCCAAAGGGATGGATGGATGAATATTTCTCTGACAGATCTCTCTTGCCCTCCCAAGGTTCTGGTCAAGTCCAGTGAGACCAAGGTCCAGTATCTGTTGGAGCGGGACAGCTTTGACTCCATACCAGAGCTTATCCGGTTCTACATAGGCAACCGCCGGCCTGTGTCCCAGACTAGCCCCGCCCAGATCTTCTGTCCAATCAGCCGCACGCTTCCCCTGCGCTACCTGGAGGCCACCTTCGCACTGGCCAATAGCAGGCATGGGCCCGTTCACTCGCCATCCAGTCCGAGGGGAGCGTACATCAAAAGACGGAGTGTAACCATGACGGACGGGCTGACCACAGAGAAGATGATTCCACACAGGTGAGAGAGAGGAAGAGAGAGGGTGGAAGGGAGAGAGAGAGAGTGCTGGTGTGTGTGTGTGTGTGTGTTTGATTATGACAGAATCTGTTGTTGTCTCATTCATCCTTCCCATTGTGTGGTCAGTGACTTGGAGTCTACCAGCCCAGTGGAACCTCCAGAACCTGACCCAGAACCGGAGCCTGTGGCAGGCTGCAGGTGGTGTGTGTGTGTGTGTGTGTGAGCCCTGTGGAATCAGAACACCTGTGTTGTGAGAGCACCTCCCCCTCACCTCCCCCACCCCCTCCTCCTCCCCCACCCCCTCCTCCTCCCTCTCTAGGTCCAGTCTCAGTAGTGCACTCCTCACCACAACCTGCCTCTTGTTTACTCCAACCACTGTAGAACACCTCGTCCACTACCTCTTTGCCCTAATCATCACACTTGTTCACTACCTCTCCACCCTGAGGTCCACTCTTCGCTCCTGGATCAAGGACGAAGGCCCTGAACGCCACAGAGGAAGCATGTCTCCTGTGGTTTCCAGTGGGAACAACATTTAACCCGCTGTGTGTGTTTGTGTGCGTTGCAGCCCTTCAACCATCCACCACCACAAGGATGCTATGAGGAATTGTGCCATGAGCCTGGACCAGATTCAGGAATACCGCTGTGCCCTGTCTCCTATAGGAGACGCCCCCCTCTCCCCCGCTTACAGCCACAGTGAGTCACGCACATGCACACACATGCACACACATAAGCGCATACGCCCATAGATCTAACCTCTTCCTCCCTCCCCAGTCACCAGACACAGGAGCCAGTCAGGTGGGCGTGTCTTGGCGGTGGTTCCTCCCTCCCCCATCCTCCGGCGCTCCAGCGACCCCCAGCTAAGCCCCTCCTCCAACAACAACCTGCCCTGCCTCTCTGACCTGCCCCCCTCCACCTCCAGCTCCGCCCACTCCACCCCCGCCCACGCTCGCCCCCACCACCACGCCCACCAATCGGAAGCCTGCGACAAGAGTGGCAGTTACTGCGACCTCCGGCCTAGCCCCGCCCCCGCGGTGGCGCCAAGCCCGCCGGCCAAGAGCTACGTGGAGCGCCTCAGGGTGGAGGAGGGGCGTGGCCAGGGCCAGGCGGGGGAGGAGGAGGGCGGGGTGGGGGGATTCAGCACCCCCCAGATGGAGATGGCGTCATGGTTCCGTCCGGGCCAGTACCAGTCGGCCATGATGCCTCTGGAGAACAAGCCGCTGGAGATGGGTGTCCTGAAGAGGGTGAAGGAGCTGCTAGCTGAGGTGGATGCCAGGACCACGGCCAAGCACATCACCATGGCTGACTGCACGGTAGCAACACACACACACACACACACTTGTCATACACGCACATGTCTTATACACACACTCAGATTCTGGCTCACACACACAAATGTGCGCGCACACACACACTCCTCTCACACCATTCCCCCTGGTTGTTTTGTGCTGGGCAGGTGGCTAGGATACTTGGCGTTACCAAGGAGATGCAGAAGACTATGGGAGTGGGGTCGGGACTGGAGCTCCTGACACTGCCACACGGACATCAGCTGAGACTGGACCTGCTGGAGAGGTACACACACACACCGGGCTAATATACACACACACACACACACACACACAGGGGGCTAATATACACACACACACACACACACAGGGGGCTAATATATACACACACACAATGGGCTAATACACACACACACACACACACACACACACTGGGCAAATATACACACACACACACCGGGCCAATACACACACAGTTACATCAGCTGAGACTAGACCTGCTGTAGAGGTACACACACACACACACACACTAAGAGAGTAACCTGGAGATTGGACCTCCTTCTGCAGACACACACACAGACTCACCACCTTATCTTGTGTGTGGTCCAGGTTCTACACCATGTCCATCATGACAGCAGTGGACCTGCTGGGCTGCACTGGCAGCACTGAGGAGAGGGCTGCTCTGCTCCACAAGATCATCCAGCTGGCCGCCGAGCTGAAGAGCAGCCTGGGGAACATGTTCGGCTTTGCTGCTGTGATGAGAGCCCTGGAGCT
Organism: Osmerus eperlanus; assembly: GCF_963692335.1. Taxonomy (NCBI): domain Eukaryota; kingdom Metazoa; phylum Chordata; class Actinopteri; order Osmeriformes; family Osmeridae; genus Osmerus; species Osmerus eperlanus. The sequence continues at coordinate 5,543,009 of NC_085031.1, forward strand.
GCCTCAGGTAGGACGCACACACACACACACTGGCTCAAATGCACACACACCGGCAGGAATACACACACGCACACAAATATGCTCACATGAATTGTGCATCTGAACACTGGCTACAGCACGCATTAACTGTCTGGAACACACACTGGTGGGACACACACACATATACTGTTTGTACATAGCACAGTCAAATGCTCCCATAAACCTATACCATTGATACAGACTTGACAATGACACCATTCAGAATACTGACTTGTACATGTTGTTCTCACTGCCCTTCCCTCCCCCTCCTTGCCTCCGTTCCTCTGGTCCTCTGGTCCTCTGTTCCTCTGGTCCTCTGTTCCTCTGGTCCTCTGGTCCTCTGGTCCTCTGGTCCTCTGGTCCTCTGTTCCTCTGGTCCTTCTCCCTCCTCCCCCTCTGTCCGTCTCTCCCCAAGATCTCTCGTCTGGAGCAGACCTGGATGACGTTGCGTCAGAGACACACAGAGGGCGCCATCCTCTATGAGAAGAAACTCAAGCCCTTCATGAAGAACATGAACGATGGCAAAGGTATACATTTGTCTGTGTTTTTGTGCAACTGTGTAACTGTGTAACCCCATACCTTATGTGTGTGTGTGTCTAACCCTGCCATGTGGGTGTATTTAACGCTGTCATATCTGGATGTGTGTGTTCCAGAGAGCCCAGCCCTGAACAGCACCTCCTTCCCCCACGTGGTGCCCCTGCTGTCCCTGCTGGAGAGGGGCGTGGCCACGCAGGGCGAGGGCCTGGAGCCCTGGGAGAGTGTGGAGGCGGGCGTGGACGTGGTCATGTGTCACCTGGAAGCGGCTCGCACCATCGCACACCACGGGGGGATCTACCGGTCCAACGCTGAGGCCAAGCTTCAGGGTGAGGAGAGGGGGCAGAGGAGAGGGGGCAGAGGAGAGGAGGGCAGGGTGGAGGAGAGGGGGCATAGGAGAGGAGGGCAGGGTGGAGGAGAGGGGGCATAGGAGAGGAGGGCAGGGTGGAGGAGAGGGGGCATAGGAGAGGAGGGCAGGGTGGAGGAGAGGGGGCAGAGGAGAGGAGGGCAGGGTGGAGGAGAGGGGGCATAGGAGAGGAGGGCAGGGTGGAGGAGAGGGGGCAGAGGAGAGGAGGGCAGGGTGGAGGAGAGGGGGCATAGGAGAGGAGGGCAGGGTGGAGGAGAGGGGGCATAGGAGAGGAGGGCAGGGTGGAGGAGAGGGGGCATAGGAGAGGTCGGCAGGGTGAGGAGAGGGGGCAGAGGAGAGGAGGGCAGGGTGAGGAGAGGGGGCAGAGGAGAGGAGGGCAGGGTGAGGAGAGGGGGCATAGGAGAGGTGGGCAGGGTGAGGAGAGGGGGCAGAGGAGAGGAGGGCAGGGTGAGGAGAGGGGGCATAGGAGAGGTGGGCAGGGTGAGGAGAGGGGGCAGAGGAGAGGAGGGCAGGGTGAGGAGAGGGGGCATAGGAGAGGTGGGCAGGGTGAGGAGAGGGGGCAGAGGAGAGGAGGGCAGGGTGAGGAGAGGGGGCAGAGGAGAGGAGGGCAGGGTGGAGGAGAGGGGGCAGAGGAGAGGAGGGCAGGGCAGGGTGGAGGAGAGGGGGCAGAGGAGAGGGGGCAGAGGACAGGAGGGCAGGGTGGAGGAGAGGGGGCAGAGGAGAGGAGGGCAGGGTGAGGAGAGGGGGCAGAGAGTCCATCGGGACGTCTGCCAGACATTGATTTGAGGTTACGATCTCTGTGTGCACGCGTGTGTCCATGGTCTCAACACGTTTACACTGATCATTAATACCTTCCTGGTGTATTGATCCCAGGGTCCCTAGCGATGGACACTGTATTGAACAGTGTCAATAGTGATCTGAACAGAACAATGTAATCGCTTATGTCTTAAATTGACCCTAACCCTGCTGCTCTCCTTCTCTTCCCCTCTTTTCTTTCTCTTCCCATGGCCAATTAAGACAAAAGGAACTACAACTCCCTTGTCTTATTGGACCATTAAAATGATAGCAAACCTCATTCGGTGACCTCCTGGTCTTCTCTTTCGTTTCCGATAGGCTTCCAGGAGCGGGGCGAGGTGCTGGAGATCTTCCAGACAGAGTTCCAGATGCGTCTCCTGTGGGGCAGCCGGGGCTCTGAGGGCAGCCAGGCCGAACGCTACGACAAGTTCGACAAAGTTCTCACCGCCCTCTCTCACAAGCTGGAGCCCCCCGTACGCCACAGCGAACTATAGCACCTCACCACAACCCCACCCCCATGCAGCACAGCACTCACAGTTGGTACGGGCCACCTTGGTGTTATTGCTATGGGTCTGGAAGAGTCCAGAGGGATTGCAGGAGGGGAGCGGGAGGTGGAGGAGGCAGCTAACAGGACTGAGAGAGGACTGGAATGGACGTTACACTGTATATTCCTAAACAGGCACCAAGCAAACATTCATAGTCCCCCTACACAGAGAAATGGACATTCCAGTTTGGAGCGATGTAATTCCTGTTGGGACCATGTTGCCACGGTGACATTTTTGAGCCTCTTGTGTTGCCGTAGGATTCAGGTTTTAGCCGCTGTGAATGTGTTTGGGTCTGAGATGTTCTAGAACATTCTAATGACTTTGTGTGTGCGTGTGTGCGTGTGTGTGTGTGTGTGTGTGTGTGTTAGACTGTATGTGTGTGTGTGTACGATTGTGTGGATATATGCTCATTGTGAACAGACAGTGTT
>NC_085031.1:5548195-5553195 GCF_963692335.1 Osmerus eperlanus
GGTTCGTCAGTGTGCTCTGGAAGGCAGATGGACTGTCTCACTAACTTAATTTGGGGGGTGGAAGGGCTCAGAACAAACAAGTTCAGGGCATATAATTGAATCAAAGTGTTTGATGCTGTAGTTACTAAATTGGTATGATATGCAACAATATGGTGCAATATACTCAAACAGAATGGGGTCCAACTGAACAGATATGGAATTGAACAGGATAGAACAATGTAGAATTGAAGGACATTTTATAAAATGTCTTTGGATTTAAATAAATCGTATATCTTCAAGTGTTCCAACAGAGATGCGTTCTCAATTCTCTCAACAGACATCTCCTGCCCCCACCCTCACACACAAAAACACACCCACACCCCACACACACTCACTCACACAGGCAGGCGTTACATCGGCGTAACATGCCAATGAGAGCCAAGGATGTGTGTATTATAAGTGGATTCTCTCTGCTATCATGTAACATGTTAATCACATGTCTTTATGTGTCTCACAGACAGGCCACGCTCCCCTGTCCCTCCCCTCCCGCTCTTCTCCCCCCCCCCCCCCCCCCCCCCATGCCTTCTCCTCACACCTCGCCATCACCACGCCTTGTGCTCCTAATCTGTTCTGGCTCTCCACTGCAGGCCCATTGTGTGGCCCATTGTCAGCTGGCCCTGTGGGACTCCGCCCAGACCCGCGGCCCTGTGAGCAGATCTGAAGGTACTGACGTCTGAATGGGATTATCAGCCGCAGAGATGAACCAGAACCAGATGAGGTGCGCTTGATTTACGGCCACCCATCACAGTAACACCGGTGTAGCAGTCCTAAAATGTGACGACTCGGATGTAGATTAAACTCAAGTTTGGTTGGATTCCTGCTTGGGACACTGGTTGGTGCTCCCAGGCCTTTCTGTGTTGAGTTTGCATGTTCTCTCTGTGCTTACATGCTTTTCCTCTGGTCATAACCCCAATGATAAACATATTGATCTCCTGCCTATGTTGCTGGCCAGAACATGGGGTAAGCACTTAAACCTAGCACTTCTCTCAGAGGGAGGAGAACAAGATGGGAGAAAAGCAGAGAGATCATTTTATTGGTGGACTCTCAAGCATGTGTGTGTGCATGTGTGTGTTGGTGTAGACGCTCCCAGCGTGCGTGTGTGCATGTGTCACATTGTGAGATAAATAAAGGTTTCTTCTTCTTCTACAGGATATATACTATATTTCTAGGGCCAATGTTAAATGTGATGTGCCTCTACATTTACATTTAGTCATTTAGCACACTCTCTTATCGAGAGTGACTTACAGTAAGTACAGGGACATTCCCCCGAGGCAAGTAGGGTGAAGTGCCTTACCCAAGGACACAACATCATTTGGCACAGCCGGGAATCGAACTGGCAACCTTCTGATTACTAGCCCGATTCCCTCATCGCTCAGCCACCTGACTCCTCTAATTTGATATATAAAATATATTTGCTAAGATTGCTGGTTGCTGTTAAACGTGACAGTCAGCAGGGCCAGGCCGGTCCACAGTGATGGTTGGGTGACAAGTATTTGTAATGAACTTGTCTTTGAGTGCTTGGGTTCGTCATCTGCCAGCTGGCACCGCCTTGTGGGTTCCATTATCAGCAGGTCAGTCATCCTTCCATGATGGTGCACTTGGTTTTAGGTCATTATTAATCTCCCCAATAAGTTTATTTTGAAGATATTTTTACACAGAGAGAAAAACGTGGATGCACACAGACATACAGTAATATCTGTTTCTCAGGAATGGCTCTAACCTAATGGTCTGGCCTCTAGTGAAGTTTACACTCTTTGACCTGCCACAATCCACCTGGTGTTCCCTCACTTCCCCCCGGTCCCTCACCCGGTCCCTCACCCGGTCCCTCACCCGGTCCCTCACCTCGACTTCACCCGATTCCACCCCCCCTCCCCCTCCCTCACCCCCAACCCCACCCATCCCTCAGTCCCTCCGTGAGTCGCTCCACCCCTGGACTGCTCATTACCACATGAATGGGAGGCAGGGAAGGGCCAGCGAAGCCTCACACACACCAACAGAAGGCAGGGAATTTGCAATTCAATCCCCACCCCCCGAATCGAGACAGGCCTGTCACCAATATGACAGAGGACAGGGAAGGGGGGATTTGTTAGACACACACACACACACAAGCAGACGCAACCTAAAATCAAGTACGCTCGGGAACACACACACCATCCACAACCAGGCATATTTTACATCCCACAATCCAAACACACACTTCTTATTCAACTCCCCACCCATCCCGCTCTGTTGAGAATGTTGTTGCATTGTTTTGATCTTGCAAGCTGCACTATAACACAGAGGATCATTCTCAAATTGCATGATTGAAGAAGGTTCTAGTTCAAATTATTATAGAGTGTATAGTACGTATATTGTTCTATAAACATTTACATGTCTGTGTTTTAAGGAAATAATAAATTCACTGTGGCTTCTGTACACGTATGAAGGGATGAAATGAGCGAATACTATTTCGGATTGTTCACTTCCGTCGCCGTTGCGTAGTAACTTCCTGATTGTGACAACAAACATGGCGGCGCCCTTAGCACTACACCTGGAGTTTGGGTCTGTACATACTTCATTATTTCTATACTTTGACAGTCAAGTTTGGAATGTTTTACGGTAATTTACGATTGTTGAGTGTATCTTCGCGTTCCGCGCAGTGTGAAAAATGAAAGAGAAATGTTCGGTGCGTTTTAATAGAAGCGTGAGTGGATGCTTCCAGACTCGCATGGTAATCAGCCCATGTTACAGGGCTATACTCTCACACCAGTAGATGCTTTTCGAACGTTATCTTGCGTCTAATATGATGCACATGTGCCCTGTTTCGCATGGTAGATAACACATTTACTGTTGGCTAGTGGCGCAGCTTCACTATACTACGTTTAATATGATGGTGGAGGGGGGGGGGGGGGGGCAGAAGAGCGTGTGGTGTGTGCTGAACGTTCTGCATATGTCACGACAGATGAGACTTGGACACATAATTAGCCTCTGACCGTGTCTTCTTCGACACTAGCGCCCTTTTAGTCTAATTCTTTCAATTCTCTGAAAGAATGCTACCACTGTACATTGAGATAGAGGCATAGTCATGCATGTTTGAGGTTCTCTAATTAAAAACAGGACGAGGAGAGAGAGAGACATATTATTGAAATTTGGCTCACTTCACGGGTGGACTCTGGACAAAGTACTAGTGAACTGGCTAGTGAGTGGTCAAACCTGTCTCTCTCTCTCTCTATTCTCTCCATCTCTCTGCTGTGCTCCACTGATCTCTGGGCTCTAAGCCAACCCTAGAGGAATGGATTCTCCCAGGGATGTGAGCTGTCTTTATGGGCCCTGCACCTGCAGCAGAGGAAACGCACACACACTTGCAAAGTCAACACACGTGCAAATACAGAACACACACACACTCAACACACACAGAGTAACTCACAGTCAACACTTTCAAACACACATTTGCATACTAACATACCAGACCTACATGGTCTACCTGCCTACCTACCTACCTACCTACATCTGTCTCTTTCTGTCTCTCTCTGTCTCTCTCCTTCTCTGTCTCTCTCTGTCTCTCTCCTTCTCTGTCTCTCTCTGTCTCTTGCTCCCTCACTCACCAAGGAGGATCTATAGAAGTCTGTCCTCTGTATTTCTCTGTGGGGGGGAAACATCTCCCTTTTCTCTCCCAGGCCCCCTCTTCACCACATCACTCATACCCCGCTGAGGTTAACACACCCCTGCAGCTTTAATCCTAGATTAGGAAAACAATTAGAATACCACCCTGATGGAGTTCAGACTACTATAATGCTGTATACTGACTCTGTTATGTCAGATGTCATGGATTGCTACTTTATGAGGTTATAAAGGATGTCCCCCCCAAAAAATCTGAGCTTGTTAAAATCAAGGTTGTTTCCTTTTCAGAGGAGGGGCGGAGCTTCTGTTTGACGGCATCAAGGAGCATCATGTGACTCTGCCCAGCCAATCAGAGCTCTGTGAGTATTATTCGTCTGTCCACAAACAACGTTCTGTGTATATCAAATATTTAGCTTCAAATCAGAAACCTATAAACTGCAGCTGTAGATATTCGTCCAGCTAGCTCTGTAGGGTGGCAGACAGAGGGTCAGGTCGAGCTGGGGAGATGTGTGATCATCAGAAGGCCACTTGGTGTGAAAGAAGGGATATTCATTACAAAACCAAACCCAGCTCACATCATGTCGTGCTGCTTGCTCCCTTCTCTTCCTCTGTTTCTCTCTCTCACTCTTTCTCTCCCTCTCTCTCTGTCTGACCTGCTGCTGACTGTCGTCTGTCTCTCAGCCTGTATGTCCATCTCTCCTCTTAGCCAGTCCGTTGCTAATCGGGTACAAAAAAGCAAATTCCTGAGTCTCTCCTCCATAACAATGGTGAGGAATCCCCCTTCCCTCCCCCTGCTTCCTCCCCTTCTCCTTCCCTCATATCCCCTCCATCCTCCTCCCCTCCCGTCTCCCTCCTCCGTTCTCCCCTCATACCCCCCCCCCCCCCCTCACTCCCCAGTTGCTAGCTAGTGTGTGTTAGCCTCCCTGGGGCTACCAGGCATTCTGCTCCTAACTGATCCATTAGGCCCGCTCTTTCAGTTGCTAATGTTGCCAGTAGTTCTGCTGATGGGGCCTTATCCCAAGTACATCGTCGAGTTGGGAGGGTGGCGTGGGTTACTGAAATTGAGGGAAGAGAGTAAGATGGTTTTGTTTTGTGAATTTAGAAGAGGAAGAAGAGGGGGGGGGGGGCGGCAAGGGGGAGGGTATTTCATGGGGGGAGGGGGGGGGAGGAGGAGGAAGAGAAGAGGAAGAGAAAAGGTAGACAGGATAAGGTGTCTGAAGTCAAAACCTCAGAGGAACGTATACATTTAAGAACATGAGGACATACAGTATATTACCTCCCTACAACATTATTCTGTTTGACCCAGTTGTGTGTAAACAGAGAGTAATACGGCTCGTTCTTACCTTGTCAAACAAAGGGTT
>NC_085031.1:5558195-5595695 GCF_963692335.1 Osmerus eperlanus
AAGAAAACACACATCTTCCCCTGCGGTGTGACCTGTCGATGGGCCAAGAGTCGGTCTTTTCCACAAAACGTGTGAATAATTATCAAAGACAATTCTAACTGGGCCTCAATGCCAGTTTAAAAAAACTCCTTTGTTTCCAACAATGTTTTACGGCGTGCATTTATCTTGTTGCCTAATTTGTTTATTGTCCGCTTAACAAAATGCAAGCTAAATATACAATTATTGTCAATTTTAACTATTAATTCTGCCACGTTGAAAAATGCCTGTGGGTAGTCTAATTAATGTAATGTTTTAAATCTGAAATCTGAATCACGATTTTCTGACTATTCTAGTTGGTCATTGTTCTAAATAGTTATTTCATTATTTAATTTTTTATATTATATTCTTGTAATTATAACAATGGTTATGACTATGATTCATATAATTTGTTTTCCATTGCTCCTCGTTAAATGATAGGATATAGCCCGATGTATAGGCTAAGTAAGCTAATAGGCTAAATTAACAGAAACAAACAAGGACTGCGTAGGCAACTTTGCAATAAAAAAGATGCTACCGATATTAGCCTATAGGTCCTGAATTTTAACAAGCGTAGAACACAATTTGTGTAGTACATTCAAATTTACTATAAAGACATGCCCACATTTGCTCACAATTAATTGTTGTTTAGATGTGCATCAACAGCGATTTGTTTCTGCTCCAAGTCTACACTGATTTAAGGGGGGGGGGGGGGGGGGGGGGCAGATTATCAAGGGACTTTTCAATGGAGTTAAAAACGAAGCCATACCAATGGATATGGAGGGTTTGTCCAAATATTTAGTTGAGTCTGTTATTATTTAGACTAGACTTTCTGTAAATCTGTAATCTTATTAGTTGTTACTTATAATTTGTAAATGAAGACGCAAATCCCCACAACAAAATCAGCGGGGGAGGGGGGAGGGGGTAACTTGTAGATATTGTAGCTCTAAAATCATGCCAAGTTTGTGAAGCTCAAATTCAGTAGGATAGGCTATATAAAGGATTTGTCCCATTTGTTTTCGATCTGAAAAGTCCATGTTTGTTTGATTTAGTGAAGAAAAGAGAGATTAGGAGAAATGTGTGCTCTTGCACACCAATGTCAAGTGTGAATTTCTCCGCAATAACGTATGTTTTATTATTCTTTTTGTCCTGAAAGCTGAAATACACTAAACCATATCAAGGACGGAAGTGTGTGTGTGTGTGTGTGTGTGTGTAGGCCTAAAGAGTAAGCTACGAAAGTATAGACTACATTTTATTTCTGTGTTGTGTGTTTGTTTGCTTACGTGCGTGTGTGTGTGAGAGAGATAATATAGTATAGCTACATGTAAAGTAAATGGACAAATCTGAACATTTATATAAAAGATGATTGCATGTGCATGGTTGTTTAGCCTGCACCAGGCCTTTATAATATAATGTCTGTTATATAACGGAACCTTACTCTAAACATGACAATAATACCACTTCCAATGACATGTGTCATGTTTTTATAATAGACCTAATAATATCCAAGGTTTAAAAAAAAAATACATTGCAGTGTAGCCTAAGCCTACATGAATAACACCCGCAGTATCAAATATGTTTGATTACTTTATTTGATAAAACAAACTAAAGGGAACCAGCCAATAAACTAGGCCAAGAACTCTCTCACGTGCTTTTAGGTGAAGTGTCACTAAATTCTAATTTAGTCCAAGGGTTCTGCCCCATCACACGTCATCATATACGTCCTGAAAATGCTGCCAATCTCTCTGTTCCCACGCTAGCTGGCTCCACTATATGTTTATGGTTTTGTTTTTAACATACGTAGGCTATCTTATCTGATTAATCCATATCGACCCAATTTAATTATGAGTAAAACAAAAGGACTGTTCGACATATTCGCGCAAACTCGCTTGTACCATCAATAGGCCTGCTATAATAATAAAGCGGTCTTTACTGTCCATTGAACAATGACACACACTTTTCTGTTATCGTTTGTTTCTGGGTTAACACTATTTTCGTTTTTGTGATCTTTATCAACTGCAGTATAGGCCTAGTAGCAGACGAGTACCCTATGCAATGGAATATCGAGTGAAAGCACTCCTATATCACAAGCAATTGTACAAGCAAAACAAAAACAAGAAATTAGTGAAAATGCTTTATTATGCGTCCATCCCACTGATTTAGCAAGATCGTGGTGCATGCCTGGACTGCTTGTCCGAACGAACTTCAATATTGCCATACCCTTACAGACTACTAATCATTTTGGACCATGACCCCTGATCATTATTGTAGCCCTATACTCATTTGATGGTTTAGCTTTCTGTCCTGTTCTAATGATAATTTTCTCAAGACCGGAGCTGAGGACACAATGCAATTACAGTTTCACAAGCCTCTGTGTGGCTTGTCAAGTAACTGTATTGTACAAATAGTCAAAGTCACTCGATATATCAATGGCTTCGATCAATATTTGCCATTTAAAACAAACCGAGTTGATTAGATTTTCGAGTGTAAATACTCATTGAGACCTATTGGGCGCAGCAGGAGAATGCAGAACACGGAGCAGATGGGGTTTCCACCACTTTATTGGCCTGTCGAGGCAATCCTTCCTCTTCACCATACAAGCACATTCACATTTGGGCCTCTGTGGAAATATTTAATTTCTTACCTGCCGTCGGGTAATAAAAATATAATAATACAATAACGAAATAGCACACTCTTTCGTGGATGATTTCATTTTTTAGGGGCTAAAGCTTCGACGATCAGGAGCCTCCAGCAACAGATGTCCATACACAATTCTTGGGTGTTTGGTTTGACATTTTACAAGAATTGCGTTTGGACAATCAACCGCTTGGACTCAGAAAAGTGCCCTGGCTGGAATAAGTAAGACAACATTCACATCTTCGAGTGATCAAATAGAAGTTAGACTTAACAGGCTGCACCAAATGCACTTGTTTTAAGAAAAGCTTTCTGTGATCGGCCTATGCATTAGATGGCAAATCGTACAACCTGCCATTTTCGATAAACAGAGTAGCCTACGGAATCAATCATAGCCTATTTTTCTATTCTCCTAGCAGTTTAGCCATTTCTATTGAGCACACAGTGTCGTGATAAGTTATTCATCATTCATAAATTCTACAATATAAGTTGCCTTAGGTCATTGCCCACTAACAACAATTGTTTCTGTTAAGAGGCCTATGAAACGTTCTCCTGAAAGGATATCTTGCCGCCCAAAAGTTGTAGCCACTTCAACAGTTTCTTCTACAGTCCTTGTATTGTATAGGAAGAGTACCAGCCTGGTGTACATAGCAAGGCCTTAAGCTATAGATGCTATGTTTAGGCCTCTACCATTCTGCCATAATTCAGAGCAAGACTCAGACGCACTTCCGTTGCGTTTCTTTGCCATTCTTTCATCACAAACAGCCTACTTAAAAAAGAGGAATTTAACATCATATCTCGGATGTTAAGAGTATCTTTAAACAATTCCAGTATTTGACAAAGGAGCAATTTAGGCAACAATATGCAAATGAGAACACGAGTGATACGAATTCAAAGTCCGGGCTTTAGATTAAAAAAAACGTTTCGCCATATCTGCACCTGTGAGGACGTACATTTGTGTAGCTTCCACACCGCGTCATCGTCAAGTCTTCTGGTGATCTCACAAACACAACAACGTCCGAACGATCCAACGTCAATTCATATGGGAGATTTTCTATAACTTTAAAAAAAGGAGTGTTTTTTTCCCCAATTCTTTTTTCTCTGGTTATTGAGAGCGCATAAGATGAAATGGAGTAGACCGCTCAGTCTTGTGCGACTTCTCCTATTCCCACGTCTTGCGCCGTAGGCTATCCGCGTCCAAATGCCCCCAGCAAGGAGAGGAAAGCAAACCAAAGCAAAGCGTGCGGGAGCGAGGATGCTCGGAGCAGGTTGCCAAAACCCTCAGCTCAGCGTTGACTTGATGGGACCCTTCTCTGGGGAATGGCAACGAGTGTCCAGATCGCTCCTCTTCTTTGCTTTTACTTGGTCTCGTCCAACAATACGGTGTTGCCGCGACGGTCGGCGAGAGGGAGTGGGGACGAGATTCGCTTGGTACTGAATTTGAATAACACCACGGGGTGATGAATGTCCATTGTGCGGCTGAGGTAATGAATCTGCACTGTCCTCTGTAGCACACACAGGCCGGCAGCTGCGAGCGGGGGGGGGGGGGGGGGGGGCAGCAGCCTCTTAAAGACACAACAGCCCCATTTTCTGTCACCCCCTCTCTCCAATCTCTCCAAAATTGATGACAATACCAACAGTGTTTATTCAAGACCCCAAAGTACTGACAGCGCTGCATGACGTTTGTTTTCTGTGTTCTCTCTCTGTGTGAGCGAGCTAGTGCAACGCTGTAACCAGTCACTGGACATAAAGCCATTCCTTGACCATTCTAAGAGCGAAGTATAGGCCTGTCTGTATGCACAGAAAAGGCCGAGGGTCAAATAATGAGTTGGGTCGAGTTATGTCAGCGTGTCAGATGGTTAGGTCGGTTATCATACTGTAGTTTATTGTTTTGACAACAGTGACATAATTGAAAATTGCAGCAGTACCATTTTACGTAGAAAATAGTCCTATTTATTATGCTCTTGATAAGAGATATTCCATAGGCTATGTCACAGGTGCCATTGCGTCTGTCTCGTCAGTAAACATTTCCGTCTTCTCTTGTCCTCACCGCACACTGGGGTTCGAACTCGGGGTACTCCTGACGCACGCACGCGGCACACAACGGCCACCTCAAGCAAAAAAAAACTAAGAACACTTTAGCCAGCTACTGATGAGTGAGTTTAACAAATTCAAACTCGGTTACACGTACAAATGTTTTGACCAGGAGCCGAATTCGGATAGGATGCGTTGCTGCGCTTGAAGTGCAGGTGCAGGGCCTTCAACGTCCCCAAACAGTGTAGGCTAAGGGGTTGACAGGAGCAGGCCTGCACGGAAATGAGAAAATAATTCGTCAGGTGTTAATCTTAATGGTGTTTGGCTTATTAATCAGGTTTAATTTATTTTTAATTAACACTCCTTAAACGTTGAACTAACAGTGGTTGAACGTAGCACAGGTAGCATAATCACATATCTGTTGTTGCTTGCGTTTTTGTTGTTTGTTTATTTTCTTTTGACTGTTGTTATGGTCTCGTTTTTAGCGATTTTACTTTTGTGAATCACTTTGTGTCCTGGCTCTGTGAAAGGTGCTACATTAAATAAACGTTTTAAGCCTACAGGATTCTATAAATGAAACTAAAATATGATTATGCGTAATATATAGGCTATTATATAATAGGCCCTAATATATATATCTTATAAATATATATAACATGTTATCTAAAGACGAGGATGTTTTTGTCAATGTTTATTTCCTTTATTTGTTTATGCGTAAAAAATCAGAACGCAATAATCGTTGGGATAATGTTTCTCTTTGTGAAATATTCTCCCATAAATAGAATGTTCTCAAAGCAGATCCTGACCATAGATACAGTCTATGTTCCAGACCTTCTGCACATTAGTGCATCGTTTTCACGCTCGCCAACGTCCACTGATGGAACCCCGCGCGCCTTCGCTCATCTCTCCCCAATAAATCATTGAGTTGATCCCGCCCCTCAGGCATGGGGGGTCCTCCTCCTTAAAGTAAAATCCGTTTTCTCTTTCATCCCTCAGAAGGAGGCGAGTTAACCTCTCCTGATCTCCCAGCTCGCCTTTCTTAGTCCCAGAGCTCTATTCAGATCTCATTTGCCCCCTGAAAAGCAAACTTCTCCACACCGCCTTTTCACGCCTCCACTTGGCGGGAACTCTGAAGAGGAAGTTATGAATCTGAGTCAGTATGTGGAGGAGACATTTACTTCAGAAGAGTTCAGATTAAAAAAAACATTAATTCAGTTGAAAAATGCAACATTCTACTGAAACTCCTTTTTCTTTTATATGGATTGTTCACAGGTTATTCTTCAAATTTTATTCACATGTTTAGACAACTTAAACCACAAAGAATTATGTTTAACAGGGCTGTCTTTAAAATAAGCACAAGTTATAATTTAATTCTGAACTTCTGATAGAAAAACAGGCAGCCATTCAGCAAGTCCAACAGTCTGCCAGCCAGCCAGTCAGCTAGCCTGACAGTCTGAAAATAACCCAGCCAGTCATATAGTCCAGCAGTCTGCCAGCCAGCTATCCGGTCAGAGAGTGAAGCCAGTTTGCTTTCATGTGAAGGGGTGTACAAACAGACCCATCGGGGGGTCCATCCCGGCCCTGTGGAGGCCTGAGTGGAGCTCCCCAGTCTCCTGATCAATGCTTAACCTGCCGATAGAGAGGGGCGGTGGTGTAGAGGGGCCCAGGACAACGGGGAGGACTATCAGCCCTTCTCTGGAGAGATGTGGGGGACAATGGAGAGGGGATCCCCCCTATGGAAGCCTCCCCACAGGGAAGGCATGTCTGTCATGCTGGGAAGGTAACAGCAGCCTGGGACTGCCCAAGGCTATAGAAGGTACAACTAGCAGCTAACGGCTAACGGCCGATAGCCTATGATAAGGTAAGGTCAGACTGAGGATTAGTTGAGTATACATCCTACCGCTAACCTGCTATGTGCTGGCTGAGAGTAAGAAGAGAGTGGGCGCTAATAATAACACCGAATCGGTAATGGTCTGTAACCAAACCCAGTAGTTAGAGAAGAGAGCTGTATTGTAATGAACAGGTAATGAATCTGGTGCTACAGGACATTGAGGTCTAAAGACTACGTTTGGCCCACAAGGAGTCTCCTCAACTGCTCTTGTTGCCTCCCGCCCCCTGCCAGTCCCCACCCCCCTACACCCGTCCAACCTTAGCTCTGCCTTAATATCCCCCAGAATTCTTTGACGGAGGCTGCATAGTTGCCTGGCAACGGGAATTCGGCCAGTTAGGAGCATGAGAGTGGACGAGGTTAAACAGCCTGTAGGGAGCTACTGGATAGCATCAGGTCTTCCTCCTATAGCTCTCCCTCCCTTTGGTATATATTATTGCTAGCTAGCATCAGGTCTTCCCCCTATTCACCCTCCCAATGATATATCAATCCGACAGCTAGTGTAAGTTTCTTGCCCCTATACTCCCTCTGATATACCACTCAAATAGCTACTGTCAGGTCTTGCTTCCTATAGTCCACTCTCCCTCACACCAACAGCCAGCGTCAGGTAATTCCCCCTAAACTCCACCTAACCTCTGCTACCACTTCAGCAACGGCAATCTACTTCAAGTCCTCTCTGGCCAAGCACCAGTATTGGCCACTTGTGGTGAAAAAACAACGAGCCCCTTGCTCAGCTGTCATTGCAGCTTTACTGACCCCAATCATCCCTCAGACACCTCCTCCCTCTAGCCTGTCTTAAGTCCCCTGTTTCCTGCAAAGAAACAGTTGATGTTGGTGGGTCATGTGACTTATCACTAGCTGTTAGTAGCTGCAGAACCACAGTGCTCACGCTCCAACTAGCTCAACTGTATGCATGCCAATTAACACCTACACATTTTTAATATGCATCTAATTAGGATTAGGGTATAATTAATTATCAAAACATATTAGGAGAACTAACTGCTGAACAAAACCTGTCTCATCAATTTATACTCAATTAAATTCAGCAGGTTGGAAGGCTAGCTAAGTAATTCTAGAAAACGCTCCATTCTAGACCATTCTGCATTTTAGAACATCCAAACATATCAGAACGCTGGACTGCTTAACAACCAGAATCTGTGTTATTCCAAGGACGGATGTCTTTATGACTCTGAGGTAGTTGTTTTTTGAGTTTGTAGTTGTGACCGAACGGTGACCATTCTGTTTAATGAGGTATTATGTGGGTTCTCCACCCAAATACTCCAGCAGAATGACAGTTGTAAATGGCCTATAAGCTGAGGCCAACTGTGTCAACTCATCATTATCTGTTTCTGTGAGGTATCTGTCGTTTCTGTGTCTGGTTTGGTTGTCAATAAAGTCTTTACAAAACTACAAATGTACTATTCCAAATATATACTGATACTGAGTTATACTGCTACTACTCCATACTCCTACTGCAGCTTTTATAGCACTAATAATGTGCTGGTCTGTCATAAAATGTCTTAAATTTAACCGGATTGAACCGGATCCTCTTGATCTTCATTATAACCTAGCAAGCAATACAGTGTTATTTTTTGCAAGTAAATAAGTCTCTTTCATATTGCTTTCACACAAACTGCAAATGCTAAGGACATGCTAAGCACATTTTCAGCTGAGCAAATCATCTAAAAAAAAAAGTAAACATTAGGTCTCAACATCTGGTCTCTCACATGTGAACCTCCTCTGACTGTGTCCAAAACGTTCATCCAGCAACCAGTCCTGATTCATGCCTAACAGATATACCTTGTATAGCATCATGCAATGACATGTGTTGCTGCATTGCAAGTGAAAACATTTAGGTTGATTCTGATGAAAGCATGTATATATACAACAAGTATAGTGAATGCAGTGTATACTGCAGATGTGTTGCCTTTTGTGACATCGTTTTTTGTTTGTTTGATGTTTGTTTAGCTTGATGTTTTTATACATTAATTTGAAATTTTCCAGAATACATGGAATTTGAAAAAGGTCAAAGGAAAAAGGTATATAATACGTAAAAAAACTTTTGTTTACTGTTCTAATGGCCTACATCTGGGTATTCATACTCTTGAGGAGGATTCTTTATGCTTTACTTTGGTCATATTTGGTAAAATACCATTATTTTAGGAAAATAATCCAATCTGTAACATGTCTACTTTAGTTTTATAGTATTTACTATACCTATAGTATAACTAAATATGACACTGACAAATATATCAGAACATTTTATAAAAGTAATTGCACATATAAAAGAGGATAAACTATTAGCCAGTAAATTGGTTGCTGTAGTTTATGTTTATGTGGCTATTGTGTATGATTGATTGAACAGAATTGTCAATAGATTAGTAGTTTATTTTTGTGAGTCTGTGCACCAGTTAAGGGCTGTGTTAACTGTTTTGAAAAACGGAATTCAGTTTGGAAAAATGTGCCTATGGAATTAAGAAATAACTGAAATATATCCTGGCAGAACGTTCTACTGCTGCTTGTGGAAATGAGGGCTTGTATGTTTAACCTCTGTGAGTGGGTAGAGGGTTGGTGTTTGTGTAGAGCTGCCACATGTCCCTTTGAGGTGGACAAGGCAGGATGGAGATGAGGGAGGAGAGAGAGAGACATGGACAAAGAGTGAGAAAGAGAGAGAGAGAGAGAGAGAGAGAGGGCCAGAAAGAGTGAGGGAGAAGAAGAGAGAGAAACCTAGCGAACATGCGTTTCTCCTGAGCAGTTGTAAAGGCTGCTGAGTAAGAATGTGCCAACCGTGGGACCCTGAGTGACAGTTATTGACCTGTAGAGCCTGGAGACGTCAGTGTGGGAACGCAGTTATTGATTATCACCATGGCTATAAAGGTTCCAAAGGTTTCTCAGAGTGTCACGACTCACCCCCGTCTCCCCTTCTCACCCAACACCCAACTCCCCCGCCAAACCTTAGTGAAGAAAAGAGGAGTGGGCGAATGGTGATAGTGGGATGGCAGAGTTGGCTAAAGTGTGTGTATGTGTATGAGTGCGTTTGTGTGTGTGTCATGGCCCCCCTGACAAACCCCCCACTATGTCTGAAGAAGAGCAACTCAATTGAGCGCCCTCATCCACCCAACTGTTTCCGAATAAATGTAGAGCTCCCCATCCTTCCTAAGAATCACCATCACCATCCATCCACACACACACACACACACACACATACATACTGAGGGTGCCATATCGTAGCAGTGTTCCCTGACCCCTGACCCTTGCCCCAGGAGTGAAAAGTTAGGTCAAACGCACCAAGCCCTGCCACTACCGAGGTTGCTGGGAAAGAGGCACAGCGAGACCGGGGGGGTCAGGGCTGGGTAGGTGTGTGCGTTGTGTTAAAGCAGAGGGTGTCATGAATCTCTTTGACCCCCGGTCTCCTGGTCCCCCTGGCCAGAGAGGGAGCCCCACACTATTGTCACAGAGTCGCTGTTCCTTCACTCCTCCATTCACAGGCCTTTCCTAAAGAAAGAGCCTCCGAAAATCACTTCAGATCGCTGTCATAGAACTTATTCAGCCTTGATGTATACCATGGACCAGTTTGCCGCCTTTTCCACTTTTCTCTCTCTTCCTCGCTCTCCCCCTCTCTCTTATCCTCTCTTTCTTTCATAACCTCTCTCTCTTTCATCTGCTCTTTCTCATCCTCTCTGATAAACGTATCAGACAATAAGCAATAAGTATAGATTGATCTATAATTTCTAAATTAAAATGTATCTTCTTAATGAACACATTCTAGTGTATAGCCTATTGTGATTAGGACAACGACACAGACCCAGCGTACATAGATTATCATTATCACAGTAACTGAATCACCTTGAGTTGAGCTAGAACATCAACTCAATGCTGCCCTCTGTAGGCACTGGTTTCGAAACAAAATGATAATAACGATCATAATTTAAGATACAATTTAAAAACTGATTTAGACTTGATTTAGAATCTTTTTTCAACGGTTCATTTAAGGCTATAATTCCACATGGAATTCGTTAGACTAGAGTAGGCTGATAGGTTAATAAATAGCTATGTTAGTTTAAGTAGCCTAATTATACATTTGTAGACTGCACTGTTGCCGGGATTTCTTAATTCGATCATTTAAAATGTTGATCTTTCTTGGTATGGTAAAACAATGCTTTGATTTGAGTGCGGAAGTTGTAATTTTCGTAAAACACTGGCTCGGGTCGGAACACGTCAGAAAGACTTCTGGCAGCTGCTGGTAGAGGGGGAGCGAAAAAGTTAAGGAAAAGTCCTTTTTCTTGCTTTGCTGACGCGGACTGGAACGAGCTCCGTGTCTCCGCTGCATTACCACTTTGTATTCTTCCACGATGTTGCTTCGGTTTCTAGTTTTAGGGGCTTTCATTAGCAGAATAGCGTGTTACTTTTCGGAAGAAAAATTTCCCGAGGAGTCTACTATGCAGCCGCCGACAGTTGTAATAGCCATTATAGCTCGCAACGCTGCGCATTCCTTGCCTTACTACCTTGGTGCTTTGGAGAGATTGAACTATCCTAAAGACCGCATATCAGTCTGGTAGGTGGATGTTGGGAGCTCTGTGTCCGCTATTTGTCCCCGAAGTCCCTTTTATCAAAGTGCCTCAGGCGTTCAAAGGTCGATCGCGTTGAGATTAGGTTTTGAATGCCTCCCCTGCTCTCTTCGCCTCACCCCTCTTCAAAACTAAACCCATTCTCTATGACAAGTCTGAGTGTGCGCTATGTATTAGAGAGAGATTGTGTGTTGTCTAAACAACTTCGAAGGTCTAAACACCAGTCCGTTTTACTATTCAATTACATTTGGCTGAATTTAAAGGCTGCTAAAACGTTAAGGCCGATGTTAATTCCTGTAGGGCAAGTTCACTTGATGACATTGTACTTGTAATTTACTTTTCATATACATCACAACAGGATTTAACCAAGATAATACTAAACCATATAATACAGACTCTACACAGCCTATACAGAGGATCTCCTGTGCTAATAACAGGTCAATAAGGTCTTGATAATGTGAGATTTAGGTTTGGTGCTTAGTTTAAAAAGGGTCCAATTTTCCTGTCTGTGTTGTGTGTGTGTGTAACATTATTGTGTGTGCACACAACGTTTTTAATATGTGTGTGTGTTTGCATGTGTGCTTATGTGCGTGTGTAGTGCCGTTCATTGTATCCATGTAGGTTGGATGCAGGACACTGACAGTGATTCCCTTCACGTGAACAGAGGAGAGGATGAATACACTTGTGCTGATGTGTCCTCAGGGCAGCGACTGACCACAACTCAGACAACACCACGGCGCTGCTGAGAGAATGGCTCACGGTGGTGCAGAAGTTCTACCACTATGTAGAGTGGAGGCCCATGGACCAGCCCACGTGAGTAGGGAGGGATGGAGGGAACTGGAGTGGGGAGACAGGGAAGGAGTTTTGTGCTGGACAGACCTGTTTCGTACATGTGTTCTGCTGTGTGTGTGTGTGTGTGTGTGTGTGAACTCTAGTTCTGACCCCTCCGTTGCTGTGCAGGGCCTATGCAGGAGAGCTGGGTCCTAAGCACTGGACCAACACCAGATACGAGTACCTTATGAAGCTGAAACAAGCAGCTCTGAACTTCGCCAGGAAACGCTGGGCAGACTACATACTGGTACTTCGGTCCACTCACTGCTACCTTGCAGCATATCATCATGTAGACTAACTGACTCAGTGTATGAACACACACATCACACACAGATGGCAAATGCTCATTATTCATCGTCAATTTGGGGTTGTAGTTGGATGGTAGGTCTCACTATGGTTGTATTCTGTCTTCCTGATCCGTCCTGTCTGTCTGGGTGGGCCAGTATGCTGACACAGACAACATCCTGACCAACCCAGACACCCTCAACCTGCTGATTGCTGAGAACAAGTCGGTCATCGCCCCGATGATGGATTCCCAGGGAGCATACTCCAACTACTGGTGTGGCATCACCCCTCAGGTTGGTGTGGACTTCCATTGTAGTCTTTACTTAGGATATTAGAGCCTAGTACACAATTTTTAATATATTCTCTTCTAATTTAGTATCATGCATAAGATGCATGATACTATGCAGAATCTAATACATATCCTTCATCTATTCATGTACTCAATCATAATCTAATCTCATACACTTTCTCATCGCTCTATCCTTCCTGCCTTCCGATTGGTTGTTAGGGTTACTACCGGCGCACAGCCGAGTACTTCCCCACACGTCAGCGCCACCGTCTGGGATGCTACGCGGTTCCCATGGTCCACTCCACCTTCCTGCTGGACCTGAGGAGGGAGGGGATGAAGCAACTGGCGTTCCACCCGCCACACCCCGACTACTCCTGGCCCTTTGACGACATCATCGTCTTCGCCTTCTCCTGCCGTGCGGCCGGTGAGACACAAACACACGCACACACTGGATCATATATAAAGTACATACACAACCAAACACGCGTGTCCACTCACGTATACACGCACACACACACAGATTCACAACAAACACACACTCAACACTAGCATGCCCAGCTCACCCCTGTGCATGTGTGTGTGTGTGTCTGTAGAGGTGCAGATGTACCTGTGTAACAAGGTGCGCTACGGTTACCTGAACATCCCAGCCAAGCCCCACCACACCGTGGAGGACGACCGCATCAACTTTGTCCATCTGCAGCTGGAGTCCATGAGTGAGAACATGACCCACTGCACACCATGAATCCCAATGACTAAAACGCTAGAAAAACAACCTAACAAAACAGCGCGACTCTCCCCTTCCCCCCCCCCAGTCGAGGGCCCCCCGATGCACGTCTCCCGCTTCGTCCACGTCTTCCCCAAGAAGAGGGACCTCATGGGCTTCGACGAGGTGTGACGTTGGGATGGCTTCCGTAGCTGACGGCAGTGCTTTCGACCGTTCTGTGGTGTAACTACTGTAGACATATCCTGACCTGGCAACCCCTGACCCTCTGTGCCCCCCCCCCCCCATCCCAGGTGTTCTTGATCAACCTGCGTCGTCGCCTCGACCGCCGCGACAGGATGTTGTTCTCTCTCAACGAGTTGGAGATCGATGTCAAAGTGGTGGACGCCGTGGACGGGAAGTACGTGTGTTCCTGTGGGACTGTTCATGTGTCTGTGTGTCTGCATGTGTGCTGTGCACATGGTCAGCCATTTACTGTCATGTTTGTGTGTTTCTGTGTGTGTGTGTGTGTGTGTGTGTGTACAGTGCTCTGAACAGCAGTGATATTAAGATCCTAGGTGTGGATCTGCTACCTGGATACTATGATCCCTTCTCTGGTCGGACCCTGACCAAAGGAGAGGTGGGCTGTTTCCTCAGCCACTACTACATCTGGAAGGAGGTGAGGACACACACACTCACAAACACACACCCTCACAATCCTGAGACTGGTCTCTTCCTTTACCTTATCTCTCCTCTGCCCCATTTCCCCTCCCTCCGTTTTATCCCTCCACCTCTTCCTCCTCTTCCTGCTCCCCCCGCACCGCCCCTCCTCCCCAGATGGTGGACCTGCAGATGGACAAGGCTCTCATCCTGGAGGACGATGTGCGTTTCCAGCCTAACTTTAAGCGGCGTGTGCTGCGTCTGTTGGAGGAGGTGAAGCTGGTGGAGCTGGACTGGGACATCATGTGAGGCGCCACATATTAAAGCAAAAGGGTTACACTGAATTCTAGACATTTTTGTGACAACAATTTGGAGAAGGCCCTTTCCTGTTTTGGCCTGACAATGCCCCCTTGGGTCGATAATGCCCCATAAAGAAATGTTTTGTTGAGTGTGATGTGGAAAAATGGGCCTGCACAGATCCCTGATTTAAAGACCACTAAACACACTTGGGATAAATTCTTACGCCGTCTGCAAGCCAAGCCATCAACTGAGAACTGCCCAACCTCCCTAGTGCTCTTGTGGCTGAATGGAAACAAATCCCACATCAATGTTCCAACTTCTTCTGCAAAGCCTTCGCAGAAAATTGAAGGCAGTTATATATTTAAAAAAATCTGTTCTACATCCTGCATCAATTTTCCTGTCCTTTGCTTCCTGTTTCCTTTGTTAGATACCTGGGCAGGAAGCAGGTGAACCCTGGTAACGAGGAGGTGGTGGAGAATGTGAGAAACCTGGTAGTGGCCGACTACTCCTATTGGACGCTGTCCTACGCCATCTCGCTTCAGGGCGCCCAGAAACTGATGAATGCTGATCCGTTGTCTAAGATGCTGCCCGTTGATGAGTTCCTGCCCATCATGTACGACAAGCACCCCAAGTACGTAACTAGCGACCACGCTGTTGGCATGTCAAAGAAAGGTCCTGTAAGAATTCCACCTCAATCTTTCCCACTCAGTCCTGAATGGAAACTCTGTGTATTAGAATGTCTTGTGTAAGCTCCTGTCTCACTTCTTTGCAGCTAGCCAGACAAGGAACAGCGCTAAAACAAACTCAGATACAGCTTCCAGTCTGTTATTTTAAGTATCTATAGTTTACGCGCAGTGTACTTGCGCGTTGCGGCGTTTAAAATGATCTACATGTGTCCACGCACAGTATAGATTAGAGCTAGATTAAAGCAAAACACAAAAGTGTTGTATCGTGAGTAACGTGTGTGGTCAGGCTCAGAAGCTGACCATGCTGAGGTTGCCTACTAATCTGTTCTCCCCATCCAACAGGCAATGCCAGCTCTCAAATAGCCCACCACCATTCTTCCCAGCCCTCTCATTCTCTGACACATATTTCTTTCACGAAAGTGTCCAGCTACTCTCTCTCCTCTCTCTCCATAGCTCCGTGTGGAGAACAGACCAGTGGTGGCTGCATTCCAAGTCATCCTTAAAGCTGCAGCGCTACACTGTTGACCACATCAGATAGCCGTCAAAGGACTGGGAGAGGAGGGGTAGATGATGGTGTGTGTGGGGGGGAGGGAGGGCGGATAAGGAGATGTGAGGGGTGAGAATAGGGAGGTGAGGATGAGCTGAGAAAGGGGAGGAGTAATGGGGGAGAAGGGGCGAGGAGGAGGAGGGGTGAGATGCCTGTGTGTTCTGTCATGCATGGAAACCATCCCTCAAACCCAGTCTCCCTCTGGGGTGTATGTGTGTGTTTGTGTGTGTGTGCGTGTGCGCCAGCCATTCTGCTTACTAATCTGTCAGCAGTATCCTGTTTCATCAGTGAACTGCAAGCATCTTCTCTAATTTGTGAACTGTCATTTTAACTGATCTGCTACCGTCCACCTTTGTCCACCTCTCAGTGAAAACTACAAATCCCACTTCCCCAACCGCAACCTACAAGCGTTCTCCACACACCCCCTGCTGGTACGGCCTTGCCACTACGCCGGGGACCCCCAGTGGGTGAGCGACACGGAGACCTCCACGCTGTGGGATGACGACGCCGTCAAGACCGACTGGAGGGGTTCCCACAAGACCCTGAAGGGCGCCCCTCCTCCGCAAATGCTGCAGACCACCTACAGGGACGAACTCTAAGTTGGGGTCACCACAGGGTCACAGGGGGTCAAGGTTCAGTGACAGGGAGGCCGTCAGGTAGAGGAGGGTGTTCTGTGTGTGTGTGTGAGCGTGTGTGTGTCTGCATGTGTCAGTGTGAGTATGTATCCATGCATGTTCCGAATATAGAAATTGTTGCGGGCTGTTTCAGCTAGGTTGCTTCACGGAAGAACGGAAGTCAGGTTGTTCTTTGGTTCAAATGCAAGTTCTTTATTTGATCTCATCAAAGATACAGACTGAGGGCTGTCTGTGAAAGCCATGGCACAGCGTGCATGGCAGAGAGTGCATGGCAGAGAGTGCATGGCAGAGAGTGCATGGCAGAGAGTGCATGGCAGAGAGTGCATGGCAGAGAGTGCATGGCAGAGAGTGCATGGCAGAGAGTGCATGGCAGAGAGTGCATGGCAGAGAGTGCATGGCAGAGAGTGCCCAGAGCAATAGACAGGATATCGTTTTATACACTTTAGACAAGGCCCGTCCTCTAGCTTAACATGGGCTAAACATGGGCATACAGAAACACATCCTGCTCTGGATATCTCTTCCTTTTCTTAATGTCAGCACTTATATTCAAAGTGCATCTCTCAGTCTAAAGGTCCTACATTAAACTGTGTCTTTGTCCTTTTCCATCTTGATATTTGGGTGTATGTTAGGTCTATCTAAGGTCAGTTATAGCCTTTTTCCATGTCTCCTGATTACTTGGTCTAACCTCGGGTCAATGACAGTTCATCTAAGGTAACTAAGATCTTGTTATGTGCTGTGTCTTGTTCTTTAGGTCAATGCTAGGTCACCTGAGGTAACCTTTCAGTTCTTAGTCAGTGAGGTCATCTCAGGATAATTCAGACAGTTTAGTGCTAGTTTCATGCAGGACAATCAACCAGTTTAGTGCCAGTTTCATGCAGGACAATCAACCAGTTTAGTGCTAGTTTTATGCAGGACAATCAACCAGTGATAGTAGTTTCATACAGTTTTCGGCCACAACAAAATTAACATGACTTCTGTTCTGTACAAGGAGCACATTGTTGTTGAAAGGTGAGTCTGACTAAGAACTGCAGGGAAAGGAAATATGAAATATTAGAATATTGAAATATTCTTAAGTTAAGGCAGAGCTCCAAATCTATGCAAACTCCACATGTTCCCAGACCTGTGTTGATTGGTTATTTCTGGTCTAGGTCCATGTTAAAGTTCAAGTGGTCACGAGAGTGTGGCTTTACTGGGAGTCACTCATGGGGTCAGCTACAGTTTCATACTGCGCTGATCTGTGATTGGGTGTTTTCATGGTATGTTTTCTTTTGAATATGTTTATTGTTCTCTTAATAATATTGTATATGTGAATATATTATCTTTTGATAATTTATTTTTGCTATTATATCATTTTGGAGGCTGTGGTTGGTTTTTCTGTGCAGAATGAAACATTTGTTCTCATTCTTATGGACTCATTCTGTTGTGAATTTCAAGTGCAATGGTTGTGAGGGTGCTTTTTATGTAAGTGAAATTTCTGCTATTAGTTTACAACAATATTTGTCTGTTAAGTTTAACTTTCCCAGTTCTCTTGGTGACAGAATGGAGTTCAGTTTACTCACAGACGGTGCAACTAAACTGTGCCTTCATGCCTTCAGTAAAAAAAATTATGTCCTTGCTTTGTAATTTGAAACTCATGAAATATATTGTTAAAACATGTTTTATCAACATCTTGCACAGTTTGTCAATATGCTGTTGCCACTCATTGAATGTGTAATGACAGCAAACCACCACTAGAGGTCGATGTGGGTTCGTGGGGGCATGATCAACACGACTGCTCTGTCCAAGGCTTTAGGCAAATTTGGTGGGTCTGTTTTGAGGGGCGTCACTAGGAGCTTTTGGCCCCATGTGAAGACGTTCCTCTGGGAGTCCATCCAGACTTTCTTCTGCACCATCACCCCTCGTCCTTTGCAGAGCAGCCCCAGTCCTCCTGATCATTCAGCCCATGAGGACAGCCTCAGTCCTCCTGATCATTCAGCCCATGAGGACAGCCTCAGTCCTCCTGATTATTCAGCCCATGAGGACAGCCTCAGTCCTCCTGATTATTCAGCCCATGAGGACAGCCTCAGTCCTCCTGATTATTCAGCCCATGAGAACAGCCTCAGTCCTCCTGATTATTCAGCCCATGAGGACAGCCTCAGTCCTCCTGATTATTCAGCCCATGAGGACAGCCCCAGTCCTCCTGATTATTCAGCCCATGAGGACAGCCTCAGTCTTCCTGATTATTCAGCCCATGAGGACAGCCTCAGTCTTCCTGATTATTCAGCCCATGAGGACAGCCTCAGTCTTCCTGATTATTCAGCCCATGAGGACAGCCTCAGTCTTCCTGATTATTCAGCCCATGAGGACAACCTCAGTCCTCCTGATAATTAAATTGTTCAATCGAGTTGTTTGTATATGTGTTCGCTGGGCTGTGTGTGTGCACGCTAGACTGCATGTTCCAATTTATTTGACATTGTGGCTGGCTAGGGGTGCGTGTTACAATGTATTACAATGTATCACTGATATTTTTGTCTGTCATAATTTAATTACCAATCCCTCTCTCTCTCTAATATATATTGATAAAAATCATAGTAATAATAATATATTATTATTATAATGCCCCCTGCCCGGGGCCCCAGATGACCTTAACCTGGCCCATTACATAGGTCATAGGCTATGACCTATGTAATGTAGAGCCCAGAGGGTGAAAGGGGAGCCTGTACAGTATAAGGGGAGATGGGCAGGTTGGGACGTAGGGTACGTTCCTCTACGCGAGCACTCTGGCTCGTGACAGCTTGTCATGTAAGCAACAAATAGGTTAGCCAGTGAACACTTAGCTCACTTGACTTGACTCTCCTTCCATTGACTCTCAGCAAAAGCCAAGTCTAGCACGATGATTTCAATCAATATGTTTGTGTCTCTGTGTATGTTTTTGTGTAAGTCTGTGCAGTAACTCGGAGTGAGCACATGCCAGTTAGCGCCTGTGACACAGTTTCTCACATACAGACTGTATGATACAGACTGTTCCAGTGGCTCAGGGTCCAGCACTGTCTTCCTGTCTAACCCTGTCTGTGCTGGTCTGAACCCACCTCCAGGGGTGTGGAACTCAGCTCAGCCTCTGATTGGCCCAGGGGGGGAAGGCCAGGATCCATGAGGTCAGCCGAGGTGCACACATGTCTTATTTTATTGCAGGAAACAAAAAACAAGTGAGCAATGTGCGTCCTTCATGTACTATGGAGAATAGTACATGTTTTTTTTTTTTTTTTTACTGAAATTCATGAACACACGCACACACCAGATGTGACCCATCTTCCATTTCTGCTTCAGTTACTTTCAGCTAAAGACTGGAGGGGTATAGTAGTAAGTAAACACACACTCATTCACCCACACAAATGACAGTTATGCCACAAATAATACAATAGAATACAGTACAATACAATGTCCCACATTAGTTATGAATAGTTTTACAAATGTGTGGACCTACATTTCCTTCTAATTTGGTCTGCACTGCTGAACGATGAAGTGATGCCAAACCGTTGTTTGACTATGTCACATGTGGGAGGAGAGATTGGGAGTATTTTCCTTCGATCAGTCTAAAGACATTTCTCCCAGTTGCTTTTGACCGGTTGCAAAAAACGCATAAAAGCAAGAAAACTACACTCACTTTTCCGGGTCTGAACGACTTTATCGAGTAAACCCAATGGGTGCGGAATAAAAGTACAATTGAGAAAATTTACTTTTTTCTGCCGAGAGGACAGGAGTGGGACATTTCGGTATCAGAAAGGAAGATT
The DNA here is from genome assembly GCF_963692335.1 of Osmerus eperlanus. Classification (NCBI taxonomy): domain Eukaryota; kingdom Metazoa; phylum Chordata; class Actinopteri; order Osmeriformes; family Osmeridae; genus Osmerus; species Osmerus eperlanus. The sequence goes on from NC_085031.1 coordinate 5,578,038, forward strand.
TTGATTACTTTCTATCTTGCTTGCTAATTTACGTGTTAAGGTTTACTCGCCGCGGTTTTCTTCGCGGCTTCCTTCCTTGGAGCCCGACACTACTGTTCCTGTTGAACTAGCCAACTCAACGCTCTTGACGGATTTCCCTGGCTGGCATAAACTATTAACGTAAGTTAACTATAATGTCTCACACCCACTCACATTGTCCTACATTGTCATTTTGCTCGAAAAGTTGACTCTGTTAGAGAGTCGCGTTCAGTCGCTTGAGGAAGAACGTATGCTAGTAACTTTAGATGCGACTGGCGCAACATCACTGGCAGGGAGTCCTAGCGCTAGGGAGGACTCAAGATTAGCCCCACCGGTTTCACCTTTGCAGCATGGTGGGAGTGGGACTCCTCAGACGTTAGTGATCGGTGACTCCATCACTCGTAACATTAGATTGGAGCAACCAGCGACAGTTTACTGTGTACCTGGGGCCAGAGCTACCGACATAGAAGCTAATCTCAGGGTGCTGGCTAGAACTAGGGCTAAGGCAAAGGCCCAAGCTAAGGCACATGGCGCACGCACTGATGATAGGTATGAGAATATTGTCATTCATGTCGGCACCAATGATGTTAGGCTAAGGCAGTCAGAGGTCACGAAGGTTAATATAGCTCGGGCATGTGACCTTGCCCAAAAGATGTGTCGGCATCGAGTAATAGTCTCTGGCCCATTACCTGTTGGGGGGACTGACGAGATCTACAGCAGACTGTCCGCTGGTTGGCTCGCTTCTGTTCAGAACAGGGTTTTGGATTTGTAGATAATTGGTCTTGTTTCTGGGCCAAACCTGGCTTGTTGAAAAGTGACGGGCTCCATCCGAGCTGGAGAGGTGCTTTTCTATTGTCTAGGAATATTGAAGCTATTTTAGAGCAGGCCTGACACTCACTAGAACAAGCCGGGCCTCAGTCTCTTAGAGAGTCTGATAGGTATGTTGTGAGCTGTTGGGGGCCGATAGCCTAGCTTGTAGTGTAGTCAGTGAGGTTGCTGATGTCGTTTCTCCCATTGAGACGGTGTCGGTCCCCCGCCCTTTCTCTAAATTTCGGCCTTCAAGTATTAGGAATTATACCAATTTAATATGTATTCAGCCTTGCTCCCCCGTTGCTCTTCCTACTAAGTTTTCTGATGACAGTGCCGCCCTCTCTGAAGTATTATCTACGTCTAAATCTGCCAAAAACCCATACTGGAATGTTGGGCTCCTAAACATCAGATCTCTATCCACAAAGGCCATTTTGATTAATGATCTAATGTCTGAATACAGCCTGGACTTGATTGGACTCACCGAAACCTGGTTAAAACTTGATGAATATTCCCCCCTGAATGAAGCATCGCCTCCGGATTTTGCGTACTCACACATCCCTTGTGTATCAAAGAAAGGTGGTGGTGTTGCTATGATATATAAAGCTAGCTTCAACCTCAGCCTAAAATCTGTAAATACCTTTAAATCATTTGAAATAATTTGCATGAAACCACCAACTATTTTAAAAAGGAATAATGCTACTACTCCTGGCCCCCCTCCCTCATTTTGTATAGTTACTCTATACCGGCCCCCCGGCCCGTATTCCCTCTTCCTGGAGGAATTTGCAGATTTTAGTGCTGATCTTGTGACATATACTGATAACGTCTTGATTATGGGTGATTTTAACATTCATGTGGATGACCCAAAAGATCCTTTAAGTAAGGCCTTTACTGCTCTAATGTATTCCACAGGTCTCACTCAGGTGGTTTCCAAACCTACCCATCTTCACTCGCATACATTAGATTTAGTTCTCACGCGGGGAATCAAGATTAGTGACGTCATTGTCCACCCCCACAATCCTATATTATCAGACCATTGTCTGGTCACCTTCAAAATGGACCTCTGCCAGAGCCTTGGAGGCACTAAGAATATTTCTACTAGCCGCTGCATAACCCCAAACACAGCTCTGGAACTGGCTAATATTCTACCCGCTGCACTAGAAGTCCTTTGACGTCCCAAATAAATCATTAAATACTAAAACGAGGGATCTGAATTTGGTTCTTCAGCTATCCCTAGACTCTGTTGCCCCTCTCAAACCAAGGAAAAGAAAGGACAAGAAACTGGCTCCATGGTATTCAGAGGAAACCCGCACTCTTAAGAGGTTCACTAGAAAACTAGAACATAAGTGGCGTACCACTAAATTGGAGGTTTTCCGCCTGGCCTGGAAGGACAGCCTAATGGAGTACAAGCAAGTCCTCATTAGGTCCAGATCAGATTATTTCTCTAGGTTGATTAGTAAGAACAAACACAACACTAAGTTCCTATTTGACACTGTTGCAAATCTCACTAAGAAAAGTACACTCTGTGTTAGTTCAGATTTCTCTCCCAATGATTTCTTAGATTTCTTTGACCAAAACATTTATTCAATAAGGGACAAACTACAGACTAGTCCTGGAGGAGTGGCCATCAACACTGAACTTTCCCCTATACCAAGCATGCTGCATGTTGAGGCTCTCACTCACTTTAACCCTATTTCTATGGAAGCGTTCATCGAGCTGATAGACTCCTCGAAACCCACTAGCTGCCTTCTCGATCCTCTCCCTGCCAAACTCTGTAGGGAACTTCTCCCTATTATTGGACCACCCATGCTTAGTATTATTAATGAATCTATTGTAATTGGCCAAGTCCCCAACGATTTCAAACAAGCTATTATTAAGCCCCTTCTTAAAAAAACAAACCTGGATCCAGGTTGTCTTAGCAACTACAGGCCAATTTCAAATTTGCCATTTATCTCCAAAATTTTAGAGAAGGCTGTGGCACAACAGCTCACTGAGCACCTCTCCTCAAATCAGCTTTATGAACCTCTCCAGTCTGGATTTCGTCTCCACCACAGCACTGAAACTGCATTAGCCAAGGTAGTCAATGATCTACTGTTAGCCTCTGACGTGGGTTCTTTCTCTGTCCTGGTTCTTCTAGACCTAAGTGCAGCTTTTGACACAGTGGATCATGAGATTCTCTTGGAACGTATGGAGAACTATGTTGGGATTTCTGGTACATCACTTCAGTGGTTTAGATAGTATCTATCCGATAGATCACAATATGTCCACTATGATGGCTGCTCATCCAGGAGCTCCACTGTAAAATACGGAGTACCACAGGGTTCAGTTCTAGGCCCTCTGTTATTTTCTCTCTATATGCTGCCTTTAGGAAACCTAATTAGAAGCTCTGGGGTAAATTTTCACTGTTATGCAGATGATACTCAGCTATATATGTCTATAAAGTCTGGAGAATTTCCACATGCTATGGAAAAATGTGTTTCTAGGTTGAGAGCTTGGATGAATGCAAATTTCCTTCTTCTAAATTCGGATAAAACCGAGGTTAAAATTTTCGGTCCTAAAAAATATAGAAATAATTTTTCCAATCTGACCTTAGACCTAGACGGCGTCAAAGTCTCTCAAAGCCAGCTAGTAAAAAATTTAGGAGTCACAATGGACCCAGACCTTTCGTTTGAGTACCATATTAAGCAAATTACTAGAACTGCATTTTTCCATCTACGTAATATTGCCAAAATACGAAAATTTCTCTCAAAGGATGATGCCGAAAAACTAATACATGCATTTGTTACGTCCTGATTGGACTATTGCAATGTCTTGTTCTCTGGCCTCCCAATTACCCACCTAAAAAATTTACAGCGGGTGCAAAATGCTGCTGCTAGACTATTGACCAGAACAAGAAAGTTTGATCACATAACATCTACTCTTGTCTCTCTACACTGGCTCCCTATCCAAGCCAGAGCTGACTTCAAAGTTCTACTACTAACCTACAAATCTCTGCATGGATTGGCACCACTGTACCTCTCCGGTCTCCTTGCACCCTATTGCCCCGCAAGGACACTTAGATCTCAAGATGCCGGCTATCTGGTGGTTCCCAAAATTAAGAAAAAAACAGCTGGAGGTAGGGCGTTCTCATATAGAGCGCCTCTTCTCTGGAATAAACTACCCGTCTCAATTAGGGAGTCTGATACTGTTTCAACGTTTAAAATTAGGTTAAAAACGTTATTGTTTAGTCAATTCTACGACTGTTAAAGGTAAGTATGTTACTAGTTGGAGGCAACGGGGGACGGGTTGTTTCCATCCTTATTCTTTAAGTATAACTTATTTTAGAGTTCTCTTCCCCTGGAACAGATTTCATGTTCCAAATGAGGGGGGCTGTCGCTGTCTTGGTGTGTGGGGTTGCATCAAATTCCCCTTTTTTGCTCTGTTAAATTGCTGCACCAGTCCACACTTGACCGGTGGGGATCTCATTCTATTATGACTGTAACTGTTAGCTGCTCCTGGCATTCTCTAATCCCTGCTCTCCTCTCTCTGTTCCCCCCCACACACATCCCTTGTGGTGTGGGGGGTTTGAGTTGTCAGCACCTGCCTGGTCGTCGGTCAGCCAACGCTGGACCTGGTCGCGAGTCTCCCGGTCCTGTCCTACATCTATAAAGTTGAATAATGGATTTTGGTGTTTTAAAAACCCATCGACACTGTATGACTATGTTTAGCCTGTGTTCTGCTCCTCTCTCCCACCAACCGTCTCTGGAGGAGGGGATCCCTCTCTGAATTGCTCCTCCCAAGGTTTCTTCCATTTTTTTTTCTCCTGTTGAGAGTTTTTTGGGAGTTTTTCCTTGTCTCCCTTGAGGGTTTAGGTTGTTGAGGGGCAGTTCTATGGGCATATGTGAAGCCCTCTGTGACATGCTTGCGTGTAAAAAGGGCTATACAAATAAATTTGATTTGATTTGATAAAGAATATCCAAACGAATAACTACTGAAGTAGACGTGCAAAGATGAGCGACAGGTGACGACTGTGTGTAGCGTTTCGTCGAGACTTCACTCATTTGGGTAGTGGAAGGGGGCAACGGTAAATGCATACATTGCTGGTTACTCAACAGCATCCTTCTAGTAGTGATGGGCATTCCGGCTCTTTTTCGTGAGCCGGCTCCTATGGCTCAGCTCACCAAAAAGAGCCGGCTCTTTTGGCTCCCGAACGGCTCTTTAAAAAATACATGTTTTAACTATGAATTTGACTATGATGGATGTGAAAACAATTTCAATTTAATTGAAAATTTTAATGAAATCATACTCGACCGTAACCACATATCTTTAAAAATGCATTGATTTGTCATGGCTCTCCTCCGAGTTTTGACTACTCTCTGACTGTGTGAGTTGGCTCGGCCCTCCCTCATGCAGGATTGACAGGAACAGAATGTGAGGATGATTGTGTGCGCCTTTAAGCCTACAAGTATTTTTTTGTTGTTCTTTGAATTAGTCAATTATTTTAAATACAATTAAAATTCATTATTTCATAATAATTTAGTTTTTATAGGCTGTATTAATCTATTAAAAATAGAGTCGGCTCTTCAGATATGCGAGCCAGCTCCCGACGTTCACCTTCAAGAGCCGGCTCTTAGAGCCGGATCGTTCGCGAACGACCCATCACTACCTTCTAGAGCGATAACAACTTGACCGGTCTGACAGCTGCTGCCTGTTTCTGCAGTTATAGCTCCAGTTCACTCGCTTCATTCGGCCATTTTTTTTGTATTTCAAACGTCCGCAAACTTGTGGTTCTTCTTACTTTTAGCTGCTGGTTAATCGTTACGTCTTTCAGACAGACTACACTTCCGAGCGTTCTGGATTCTGGTAAGTGACCGCGTGGCACCGTGGACTTCATATCGAGAACATACACTAGCTTGCAGATTGTGCATGACACACCAAGTCACGTTCAACCTGTCTTCAAAACAAAATAAATTACATGAAAAGTAGGCCTATATTTGTTTTTAGATGAACTGTGTCGCAATTCTCCTAGAGAACAGTAATATCAGGAGAATTGACAAATGACAAATAGTACACAATTTTTCTTCCAACAAAGAATAAGTGTGCTCTTCTTGTTCAACGTTTCATCCTGTTTCTGTATTTAGCGATATTTTGTTAAAATATTGTATGATTTAATTGAATTGTATTTGAAGGATTTAAAGTCTTTGTGTCTATTCCAATATGTAATGATGGTATCCAATGACACAAATCTGTGTTCTAGAAATAGTGGTCTGGAGTCGCAGAGGTCCGATAATATCAGCTTTAATGCAGCAGTTGGAAATCAACAAGTACAGAGCTCTGGAGTTGTCTAAGTTTCCCTACCCGCAACAGAGTTTGGGCTGGTTCACGAAGTCCAACTGGCTATCTGTCCCTCCCCAGCATATATTTATACAGTGCAATTGAAACACAAGTATCAAAAAAGGGTTGAGCTTGTTCTCTCGTGCATCAGGGAGTTGTTCTTGCCTACGCGTCCCACCTGCTCGGGTGCCGTCTCCACCCGGTTTCAAGGTTGTTTCTGAAAATGAAGAGATAGAGACACAAAGAACAGCCTGCTTCCCACACTCAGTGTGAGACCCAATGTTTAAGCCTGGGCACACTTCTAAGTTCATAACTTTAATAAGCACAATGCATAACTTTAATAAGCACAATATATTCTTTATATTAAGTTTACACAAATATATATGGTTGTGTTAGCAGACCCAAGTCTGCTGGGAGTGTCCCGCATTCTCATCGTTCTGCATGACCAATAGCAACGGAACACCAGGATAGTTCTGGTAGAATTGCAGGAGGAGGGAAAACAGACAACCACACAGAACACAACACAGATGTTTGTAACTGTATATAGGAAAGTTTGCAACCATAAAACAAACCCTGTTGTAACTTGTTATTTCAGACAATTAAACTGACCTTCAGACAAGGGGTCTTCCTGTCCAGTGTGCAGGGGCCATGGCCTTCCTGGGGGTAGCCATGCGGAGGTTGGCGGGGGGCTGGGCCCCCGTCTCTCCCCTGACCCGTGCCTCCACCCACTGCTACAGCTCGGAACCCACCAAAGAGAAGAATGTTCCCTACGAGATCACATTAAAACAGGTAGAGAACACAGTAATACAGAAGAGAACACAGTCATACAGAAGGAGAGAACATAGTCATACAGAGGAGAGAACAGTCATACACGGAAGAGAACACAGTCATACAGGGGAGAGAACACAGTCATACAGAAGGAGAGAACAGTCACACAAGGGAGAGAACACAGCCATACAGGTAGATAACACAGTCATACAGAGGAGAGAACAGTCATACAAGGGAGAGAACACAGCCACACAGGTAGATAACACAGTCATACAGAGGAGAGAACAGTCATACACGGGACAGAACACAGTCATACAGGTAGAGAACACAGTCATACAGGTAGAGAACACGGTCATACAGGGGAGAGAACACAGTCATACAGGAGAGAGAACACAGTCATACAGGGGAGAGAACAGTCATACAGGAGAGAGAGCACAGTCGTTCATGGAGAAAACACAGTCATACTGGGGAGAGAACACTGTCGTACAGGGGAGAGAACACAGTCATACAGGGGAGAGAACACAGTCATACAGGAGAGAGAACACAGTCATACAGGGGAGAGAACACAGTCATACAGGGGAGAGAACACAGTCATACAGGAGAGAGAACACAGTCATACAGGGGAGAGAACAGTCATACAGGAGAGAGAGCAGTCGTTCAGGCGAGAGAAAACAGACATACAGGGGAGAGAACACTGTCGTACAGGGGAGAGAACACAGTAATACAGGGGAGAGAACACAGTCATACAGGGGAGAGAACACAGTCATACAGGGGAGAGAACACAGTCATACAGGTAGAGAACACAGGTGAGAGAACTGTCTCTCCTCTCCAGGAGGAGGGCGTCACCAGCGGGCCCACCAAACCCCTCCCCCGAGCAGCGGAGGCTGTGGTGATTGGAGGGGGCAGCCTGGGGTGCCAGACCCTGTACCACCTCGCAAAGATGGGCATGACCAACGTGGTGCTGCTGGAGAGGGACCGTCTGACTGCTGGCACCACCTGGCACACCGCAGGTATGGCACCCCGGGTCACAAAATCCCTGCATTCAAAGGCCTATTATAAGGTGTGCTTGGTTTATTCTTCGAACCACTCCTCTTTCACGTAGAATGTTTGTGTTGATTGTGGGCATGTAGGGACTTAGTGCCGGCCCTTAGTGGTTAGAAAAGTGTTTGTTTCTCTTTAGGAGTGCAACATCTGTTCAGGTTAGGCTATGATGGTGTGCACTAAAAGCCAGTTGAATGGATTTGATGAAAATATGTTTTTCAACCTGATTCCCCTCACTTTTGTTCTTGTTTGCTCACTTGTCATTTCTTTTAATCCCCTGCCCCCCATCCTTTATCCCCCCCCCCGCCCCCCAGGCCTGCTGTGGCAGCTCCGGCCCAGCGACGTGGAGGTGGAGTTGCTGGCCCACACCAGGAACGTGATCAGCAGGGACCTGGAGGAGGAGACGGGCCTCCACACAGGCTGGATCCAGAACGGAGGCCTATTCATCGCCTCCAACAAGCAGAGGCTGGACGAGTACAAGCGCCTCATGTCGGTACGCCCCGGCCACGAGGCTGAGGCCCGGCCTGTGGATTTCGGAATCAGAATCTGTTTTATTCGCCATAAAAGTTTGCACAGACAAGGAATTTACTTTGGCAGGAAGGTGCCTACTAGGGGTGGGAATTGGCAAAAATTTGACGATTCGATAGTATTGCGATATTTGGTGCCACGATTCAATATTATTGCGATTCTTAACATATTGCGATACAGCAAGTATTGCGATTCGATTCTGCGATATATTGCGATTCATGTCCTCCATATTATTTAAAGACATTACAAAAAATAAGGAAAATCAGACTGCTCAACTCACTTCAAATGTCACATTTAATTCTGTGAACAACAGTGCAAGAACTTAGGAGAGTAGTGCAAAAACTTTGTCCTGAACATTCAGAAAACAGGACCTTTGTAATTATTTTCTGAAAAGGAGAACGCTGAGCTCCCAGCACATAACTTAAAACTATTGAAATGCAATAGAGTAACATAAAGCAGACATAATAAAGTAACATAAACCTGAGAATAATCATATAAATAAGTAACTTAGAGCTTCAATCAAATTGAGAAAATAAACAATGTGTACTGTCCAGTCCAGTTGGCTGCATGGTCATGAACCAAAATGTTACATTCATTTTGGAATGTTGGCGATTGTACTGTGGTGGAAAAAAGTGGTTATGCGCCGGACTCTTCCTAGTAACCTAGCGACAGCAGGCACTTTAAGTGCGCGCTGTGAGGCGAGGTTGAGGGTATGGGCAAAACATTTCACGTGAAGGTAGCCCCCCACCTGAGCAGCCACAACCATGTTGGACGCATTGTCCGTAACCAAAACAATATGTTTCTTAGCGATGCCCCACTCTTCGGTTGACGTTTTCAGCACCTCAGCCACATTGGCCCCGGTATGACTCTCATGCATCGCCCTAGTTTGTAGACATGTACATGTCTTTTTATAAGACATGTACATGTTTTATAAAAACCGAAATGTACCCACACTTTCGATTTAAAAGAAGACGGAGCGTCGTAAACAACTGGTTGAGATGATGAAGCCATTTTCAATTGAATTGCTGTTGAATGCACGTCAACAAAGCACCACAACAAGCGCCACCTTGTGGATGTAATATGCAAATGTAATATTATCAGAGTAAACTCCGAGAAAACCAATGGAGAAAACCCGAAAGTAAAACACATAATTATATAATTAAATATTGCAATACTTTGCGCTACTGTATCGATATAATTGCGTGCGCAAAATATCGCGATACTGAACAGAATCGATTTTTCCCCCCACCACTAGTGCCTACCGAGGAAGCCATAATCGGCGCCAACTAGAAAGTTTCGGCATAACATGAGGAGAGGGGAGGGAAGAGAAAGGGCAACCCCCAGACTATGCTCCCAGAGGAGTACTGTGTGGGAACAGGCAAAAAACACCTCAGCACATAAGCACATAGGTTGTACAACATTACAGAAACACATGACTTGCGGGAGGGGGGATGGGGTAACAAGCAGCATCTGGACCTGCAGCCATAGTAGGCGCTGGTCACAGACCCGCCAGCCACCCTGGGGGAACAAGCAGGCAAAGGCATTGGATGGGGGTGGGGGGGGGTGATGGCATATCTGTAGTAGGTGAAAGTTAGTGTATGAGTATGCCTGGGGGTTGTTCGCCTTCGCCTAGGCCACAATCAGTCAGATTCTCAGTCCGCAGATATTATTGCCATGGAGACATCCTTGGTCATGACCCAAGACAGAGACGCAATCCTCAGGTGTCTGTGGGAGGGGGAAGGGAAGAGACTACAGAGAGTCTCACTGCAGCGCTCTCCAGGGGAGTTGTTGTTCCAGCTCAGGCCTTGGCCAGGGCCTGAGCTGGATTACGGGGCCGAATTCAGATAAGATTGGGCCCTGATCTATGTAGCTAGGTTCTAGACACAGGCAAGTTATAGAACCTAGATTGGAAAGCGAAGGCTGGACCTGTATGCATGCGTTAACAGAGAGGCTAGACCAGACACGGAGTTAAGTGACATGTCCCCAGACCTAGAGGGATCCTAGACACTAGAGTTAGCCTGGAGAGAAGATTTTTCTGTAGTTGGGCTTTTATAGACAGATGAATGTTTCAGTGTTCTGTCCCCTCTCCTGCAGCTAGGGAAGGTGTATGGGATCGAGTCCCATGTGCTGTCACCGGCTGAGACCAAGGATCTGTACCCGCTGATGAACGTGGATGACCTGTACGGAACGCTGTATGTGCCCAAGGATGGCACCATGGACCCAGCAGGCACCTGCACCACCCTCACCAGGGCAGCTTCTGCCAGGGGGGCAACGGTGACATACACACACACACATGCATAAACACACACACACATGCATATACACACACACACACACACATGCATAAACACACACACACATGCATATACACACACACACACACACATGCATAAACACACACACACATGCATAAACACACACACACATGCAGATACACACACACACATGCAGATACACACACACACGCAGATACACACACACACACACAAACATACACACACACATGCATGAACACAGAGTTATGCACATACACACACACAGACACACACACACATGAACATACCAGTCCAGTCCACTGTTTTTCAGGGTTGGTGTACCAGTACTGTGTTGTAACTGTAGAGAGTCATGTGTTGTGGCAGCTGCCCTTGGTGGAATTAGGCAGGAATGCCTAAGATCTTGAGATTCAGAATCTAATCACCATGGTAATGCCATGGTAACATCCATTTTGCACGATTCCACTATACCGTGGCTGCTCCCTGATAGGCTGCCGCTGTGTGTCTCTCCCCCTCCTCAGGTGATAGAGAACTGCCCGGTAACAGGTATCCAGGTGAGGACAGATGACCTTGGTGTGAAGAGGGTAAAGGCTGTAGAGACCGCCCACGGAACCATAGAGACGTCCTGCGTCGTCAACTGTGCAGGTGGGTCACATGACCGTGTGTGCAGGGTCCCTCAGCCAGTTAAAGCATCGCGGCATAGAGAACGGAAGAGTTCCATTCTGAATGAATTATCAGTGGATTAGGAATGGTTGGTTAGGCTGAATGTTAATCAGAACACCCCTGTTGCTCTTCAAAACACATGGGACACGTGTGCTAACACACAGCACACTCCCATGCCAGTCATACTCACTCACACAAGAAGCTTAGTCACAGAACGTGCGATCACCCGCTAGCATGCAGTTTCAGTTCCCACCAGAAGAGGGCACTCAATGACAGAAAGAGAGAGCCATTTTGCCTGAGGAAGAAACCTGGCGAGCAACTTGTGTTTTGGTGTTTGTGTTGGTTGATATAAAAGCAATAACTGAATTTATTTGTGGTTGTGCGTGGCCCACAGGGAATTTATTTAAATGAATGTTCGACTCAATTTTGAGACTAGAAAACAAACTAAAGATAAAGAATAATGTTTGTGCGCGTGTGTGTCTGCAGGTGTGTGGGCCACCAAGCTGGGTGACATGGCGGGAGTTCGGGTTCCCCTCATCGCCATGCACCACGCCTATGTAGTCACAGAGAGGATTGAGGGCATTCAGGTGAGTTTGATTTGACTCTGTGTGCTCTGTTAGTACTGCTTCGCTGTGTTTGGGCGACTGTAATCAAGTGCACCCCAGTATCTGTGTCTGTCCTGCTCTCACCTGTAGTAGATAACCCTGTGTGGCCCTCCTCCCACAAAAATCACCAGGCTTTGTGTGTGTGTGTGTGTGTGTGTGGCCTGGGGGTCCAGAGCTGCATCTTCTCTGAATCTGTGCTCTCTGCTGCAAAGTTAGGCCTGGCCTGATTACACACACATACACACAGTAGATGGCTAGAAATAACAGCAGCAATGTGATGCCCCCGCAGATTATGTAACCTGTCAGGTCAAACGATTCACTGGCAGTGTGTGTTTCTCTCTGCTAGCCTGGGCCACCCTGTACCCAGCTCAGTCCGGTTGGTGTCTGTGAATGTCTGTGTGTTCCCATATTGTGTGTGTGCACGTGTGTGTGCTGAAAATCCATGTATTGATTTGTTATGAAGACACCTGTTGACGTGTTTCACCCTGTTCTCACAGAGACGGTTTATCACATTGTGTTCTCTCTCTCTGTCTTCCTCTGTTTCTGTCTCGCCATTTTTACTCTCAAGAACATGCCTAATGTAAGGGACCATGATGCATCTGTCTACCTTCGTCTCCAAGGAGACGCACTCTCTGTTGGAGGCTACGAACAGAACCCCGTCTTCTGGGATGAGGTAACGTTAATGTCTCTCTCTCTCTCTCTCTCTCTCTCTCTCTCTCTCTCTCTCTCTCTCTCTCTCTCTCTCTCTCTCTGTCTCTCTGTCTCTCTGTCTCTCTGTCTCTCTGTCTCTCTCTCTCTCTCTCTCTCTCTCTCTCTCTCTCTCTCTCTCTCTTCATACTCTCTCTCACCATGAGCTACAGCACTAATGCAGAGTAACAACAGGACACAGACGTGTGGTTGCAGTGTTCGAGCGTTCGTTTTCTGCTGCCCCTCTGCCAGCCCAGACCACCCTGTACTGTACCAAGTCTTGTTGGTGTGTGCGCACATGTCGGCATGAACTGCCTTTATCATCCAGACGTCAGTCCATAGACAGAGAGAGAGAGGGTGGAGGAGGTCTTTTTTATCTCTGTTACCTACCTCCGGTATTTACTGCCTCCACACTCTTTATTTATGAACCTGGCACACACACACACACATCCCCTGCTGTTGTTTATTACATGATATAGTCACAGGCTGTCTCACAGGTTCAGCATTGTACTGTCAGAACGGTCAACATCAACTCTCTCTCTCATCTCTCTCTCCATCTCTCGCTCTCTCTCATCTCTCTCTCTCTCTCTCACCAGTCCTTACAGTTCTGTCTGTGTGTGTGTTCTGCAGGTGTCTGATAACTTTGCGTTCAGCCTGTTTGACCTGGACTGGGATGTGTTCATGCAGCACATAGAGGGAGCCATCAACAGAGTTCCTGCCCTGGAGCAGACTGGCATCAAATCTACTGTCTGTGGACCTGGTACACATACGCACACAAACACACATGGGTACACGCATGCACACATACAGCTATACACACACACAAACACACACACAAACAAACAAACAAACAGAGAACAGCACTGAAACTGGGATTCAGAACTCTGTATGTGTTGATGTCAGAGGGTTAATATCTGTGGTCTCACAGATACTGATCTGCTCAGAGGATCCCAGGATCCCATCTCTCCCTTAGCTGGTGTGTGTGTGTGGACCCAGACCAGATCACAGGAGAAATCCTCATGAATACATTGATGAGCATGTCGGTATTCTGTAGCACGTCCTGTGATCCCCACCATGCTAGTGTGTGTGTGTCCTTTCCTATCACAGATAATGGATAGACTTCCCCAGCTAGAATGATACACTGACCTCCCTAGGGGCCCTCACTCTGTGTGTGTGTCGGTTGTTATTCAAGCTTATATAAGCATTGTTGTACTAGGATGATCTCAGCTCTACAGCCCCATGGTCAGTTTGGTTAGAACGCTGCAAGCACTTAGACTTTCTCTGGAGACTCGCATTTGATACACAAACCTCTCCTGTTCTCCCCAGAGTCGTTCACAGCGGACCACAAGCCCCTGATGGGCGAGGCGCCCGAGGTGAGGGGCTTCTTCCTGGGTTGTGGCTTCAACAGTGCAGGTGAGGCACCCCGATGTGTGTGTGTGGGGATTTCATATTCGTCAGCATGACGAAGTGCGTACCTCTCTCCTGGCTCCTCTTCCTCCTCTCTTTCTCCCCTCCTCTCCCCCTCTCCCAGGCTCCTCTTTCCTCATCTCTCATCACCTCTTTCCATGACTGGAGCTTTTGCTCGGGGCGACCCTAAACCGGAGGGTGGCAGGATGAAGAGATATCGAACAGTGAAGCTCTCCCATCATTCCGGGCAGACTCCCATGTGAATGTTGAAGATGACACTTGTTAATGTCAGCACAGATATCCCCCAGCCCCTCCCTCCCTGCTCTCCACCCCTCCGTCTCTCATCTCCCCTTCTTCCTCTCCCTCGCCCCTCCTCTCTTCCCCTCCCTTTTCCCTTGTTCTAATGATCTCTTTCTCTCCATCCCACCCTTGTTCTGACATTTACAGAAGCACCTCTAGTGATTCTCAGGCTGCCATGAGAGAGAGCAGGGAACACACCAATCTGATTGCTTCATCAACATTCCTTAGGCTCCTGTGATCCTATTGGTCCTTCCATCACGGCACAACAAGCAACGTTTTCCCAACATGGTGTATTTGCAAATCACTTTATTCAAGGTGTCGGACTGGTTAGGGTTGGGCATGTAAAACCTAGCCGGGAAAGGAGAAGGAATGTTGGTCTGGATGTGAGTGAACCTGGCTTGGGCAGAGGGGGGGGGGGTCTCCCTGTCCCGCCCCCCCTCCTTGTTCCTGGAACATCCCCAGATCTGTCAATGAGGGATTAATGGAGGACATCCTAGTCAGAAGAGGTGTGTGTGTGTGTGTAACGGGACACTCTTGCTGTGCGATAGCAGGACATCCTCCTCATTCATTATCTCAAATTGTGTTCCTGGTTCCTGGGAGCGCACACACGCGCGCACACCAACACACACACCCTCCAACTCATCAGTCTGCTAACGATGTGGATGTCCTTTAGAACAGACAGAGTGCTGTCGTCGTCCCAGACCCAGCCTAGGGCCTGTGACAGACAGACACCCCTCCCCGGACAGGCACAGCACAGCAGAAACACCACAAGCAGCCATCCATCCTCCTCCTCTCCTCCCCCGCCCTCGATCCTGCCCCTCTCCTCCCCTTCTCCTCCCTCTCTCTCTCTCGCTCTGACTCGGGTCTCTTTTTGTCTCACTCACCCTTGTACTACACTAAGTACATGGTAAGCATTCCAATTCCTCTCCGTGGTGTACTGTGCTGGCAGACATTGAGTGATCTCATATGATTGACAGCTGTCAGCCTGTAGACTCCTGGGGAGAGAGTAAATGTCACTCTGTACATGACAAGTAAGGGTTATGATGCAATTCAGTGTCACAAAGGCTTCCCCCCCCGTGTGTGTGTGTGTGTGTGTGTGTGTGTGTGTGTGTGTGTGTGTGTGTGTGTGTGTGTGTGTGTGTGTGTGTGTGTGTGTGTGTGTGTGTGTGTGTGTGTGTGTGTGTGTGTGTGTGTGTGTGTGTGTGTGTGTGTGTGTGTGTGTGTGTGAACAGGGATGATGTTGGGAGGAGGCTGTGGTAGAGAGCTGGCTCACTGGATTATCCATGGACGACCTGAGAAGGACATGTATGGTTATGATATCAGGTAAAGTCCTAACACATACACACACACACAAACACTCAGAATATACATCCAAACACATGGAACCCTGGCTCTCTCACACAGAACCTCACTCTGCCTTTGTCCAGGCGGTTCCACAACTCTCTGACGGGGAACAACCAGTGGATCAGAGAGAGGAGTCACGAGTCATACGCCAAGAACTACTCTGTCGTGTTCCCCTTCGACGAGCCCCTGGCCAGCCGCAACATGAGGAGGGACCCCTTTCACCAGGTGGGGCTGTGTGTGTGTGTAGACAGTCGGATGCCTGCTCTTAACCTTCAGGATGGCTCCCGAGGGCTCCACTTTGTTGTTCTGTGGATGAAGTCACCATGGCCTATTCATGACTCAGTCTTTTCCTCCACACCGGTCTCTCCTCCTCTCCTCCCCGCCTCTCCTCTCCTCCTCTCCCTGTCTCTCCTCCTCTCCTCCCCGCCTCTCCTCTCCTCCTCTCCCTGTCTCTCCTCCCCGCCTCTCCTCTCCTCCTCTCCCTGTCTCTCCTCCTCTTCTACCCGTCTCGACTCTTCTCCTTTACCTGTTTATTTTCCGCTCTCTTTCCCTCTCCCCCTCTTCCCACGCCTGTCTGGTGCACACGCGTCAGTTCCTCTGTCCTGACGCTTCTTCGTCCTCCCCTTCACCTCTCTCCTTCTAGCGTTGAACCCCCCCCCGACGCAATCTCTCCCTCATCTACATTTCACCTCATCTCTCCATCATTTGTCCTTTCATCCCCCTTTCCCACTCCTGCCTGTCCTGTTTCCATTCTCTTGCCTCTCTCTCATCCTATGTAGCCTTTGCCATTTTTCTTTTTTTCTCTCTCTCTCTCTCTCTCTCTCTCTCTCTCTCTCTCTCTCTCTCTCTCTCTCTCTCTCTCCCCCCCCCCCCCCCCCCCTTCCACACACACACCTTAGCACACTGATGGTTCATGTTTAGCAGACCGGCCACAGACACTGCTGACAGTTACGCTGCTGTAATTCTACTGATGGAGATTAAGCAGAGTAATCTCCATAGAGAGAATGGAACCCCATCACTTCCTGGTATCCTTTAGTCCGCCCTAACCTTGCCCTCCGATTGGCTCAGTCTGATGAATTAAATGACCGAACAAATGGAAATTGGAACAATGTTGCCTTAGTGTGTGTGTGTATTATGATGTCATTAGGTTTTTACAGACATCAGTGTTTGTTATCAACAGCGGTTTGTGTGCTTAAATCTGGATGTGTGTGTGTTTTCTTTGTTTGTGTGTGACTTGTTGCTAAGCTACTGTTTTAAAATATTTTTTTGGTCAAATATTATTAACGGACAATCTGTCCTCTTTCTCTCTTCAATCTCCCTTCCCTTTCTCTCTCTTTCTTTCTGCCTCTCTCAATCAAATGTACTCCCACCTACTTTCAGATTCTCTTGCTTTATTTCTCCTCTCTTCTCTTCTCCTCTCTGTCTCTCTCTCTCTCTGTCTCTCTCTCTCTATCTCTCTCTATCTCTCCCCCCCTTCCCTTCTCTCTTTCTCTTTTTAAGGCTAATGAGAGCAGCTTAGGATGAGTCTGCAGGATAATGGGCTTCTAAATTAGAGATGGAGAGTGGTTAGCGGTAATAACGCTAGCCGCTAACTCCTCATTCATTGCTGCTGTTTCTGCTACAATGGCCTTTAAAGCAGCCACTTAGCCGTGATAGGCCAGCCTCAGACCAGGAGGACACGGGGGGTTGATGTGTGTGTGTGTGTGTGTGTGTGTTTGTGTGCTATAGGAAAGATAAGAACGGTTTCTGTTCACGCACACATAATTAAATCTCCTGTCCTCTCTCTTCGACTTAGTTTTACATGATGTAAACCTCTGTGGAAACACACCCTTTCGCATCAGTGTGTTGCCCGAGTTATCATCCCAGACGGCCCCACAACAGTGGTCGAGTTCATAGCCCCACAA